>NC_140937.1:119300552-119483052 GCF_014529385.1 Adiantum capillus-veneris | reverse complement strand
CATTTACGTAAATTCTATGTAAGAAAGTATCAGCATAAAATTTGCATGGTAAATATTAATTTTTATCTTTTTAAAGAGCAAGACGTTCTTTGCAATTTCCTAACCCAATTTGTATACTTTCAATATTTTAAATGAGCTAAAATAAAAGTGACAATATGTACATCACGATGCATGTATCTTCCAAGAGGCTTTATTTTTTAAGCAAATCGGAAAATTTTGAATTGTTTTGAATTTTTTACATGTTCTGTTTGATCTGGAAAATTTTATTAGGAGTGGCTTATATTTATTGCATTTTACACGAGTAAACATACCATTTTAAATTCAAAATGATTATCAATCTGAATAAATAAAATCTTGCACAATTTTTGGAAGTCTTTAAGTCAGTGTATGCTATGTTTGAACTAGTGTAAGAGTGCACAGTGAAAAAAATAAGTTAAAACTCTTAGATAAAATGTAGAATGCTATTGTGCGTTAGATTTTTAACATGCATTTTTTTATCTGATGAAGTTCTTCTAAACTACTTCTTTGCTCTGCATTTTACACGTGTAAAAAGTGCATTTTAAAGTGAAAATTATTTCCAATGTTTATCAATATATTTGTGCACATTTCTAAAGTCTTCAAGTCATGGTTATGGTTTGTCTGATCTAGTGTGAGAGTCTTAGTGCAGTGTGCAGCCATGAATTTATATTTGATATGTTGTTTTTTATTATCTAGTGCTAAAATGACGCTAAATCAAAAGAAAATTATTATGCTGCCATTCAAAAATAGTCTATTTTTGCAATATCATCATGTGTAGATGGTCATATACAGCAAATTAGGGAAAGTGACGTCTTCATCAAAGACCTCACTAGTGCTATATGGGAGAACACAGAGCGGAGGCTGTGAGGTGAAGGCCAATATGAGTTGCTGATTCCAACAGGGATTCGAGAATTTGACCCTCACCACAAGGTTAGGACAATATTGGGAAATATGAAAGTCTGTTGTGAAGACTTAAAGGAAGATATCCCTCCTGCCTGTGATATGACAAAATTAGAGCTCTATGACAAATTATGGAAGGAATAGAAGGTCAAGATGAAGCGTGTGAAATATCATGACCAAGCCTCCTTACCTAAGAGATTGAAGATGGCCCAAGATACGCAAGCAGCTGTGGGTGGCTGATCTGATGCCAGCGGCACTGGCACAATCATGCGCACAACTTTGAATGCCAAGTGTGTGCATCTAATTGGCATTGCCCCACAAGGCCTTGGTAGAAGGTACAAGGGTTGGAGCATGCTCTTTTGGTGCGTGCACATTGTACACCATCAAAGGCGTCTCTTTCTTTCTAGAAGACATTACATACGTGGGAAAATGCTATAAGGGAGGGAGTGAGGCAAAATTTGATAGCTTCCAGACAAAGCAAGGAATGCAAATGCTTCACCCCTCCATTGTAAGATTCATTGGACTTACCACCAAAGCCCCCTAGATCTTAATATTTCCATACTACAACGGGGGCACCTCGGGGGACATAATGTGTCGCTTGCCATTTGCCCCCGGAGCATTCAGACAACACGTGCAGAGACTACAACACATTTGGAGGTCATTGCCACCAGAAAATCAGCGCTTATGAGAGATAGAGACAATGCGGATCAAAGCACCATTGATTGAGCAGATGAAGCAATCTGTCACGCCTTAATTGATGGCATTGCGGTTGCTCACTCGGCTAGTATAGTGCATAGCGACCTACACCTGTTCACATAATGTTGGACTTTACTTGCATAAATAAAATCCGTGTTGGTATCATTGACTGGGGAATGATGCTCAAAATGCCAGCTTAGTGCGTGTCAATTAATTATCTACATCCAAGCGGACAGTCAAAAACCCTGCAATTTTGGAGGCATAGAAAGAAGGGGAAGCAGAGATTGCAAAAGTGACTGTGGATTACTCTAGAACTATACGATCCATCGTGTGTAGATGCGTACACAAAACTGAGCGATATTTATGCATTGGATTATCTACTCGACATGCTGATAGATTTTTGGAGTATAACCAAGAAAGTTTATGTTTTTTAAAGAAGAATTTTACCACCTCAACCAAGATATTATCAGGGCCATTTAGATTAAAGTGGACTATTGGATGAAGTTAAGAGAGTGGAAAAATAGAAGAAACGCATTTGATGTTCTAATATTTTTCAAAGAATATTTAAAGACAGACCCTAATCCTACCCAACAATCGCTTGTTAAACTTTTGCATCTTTTTACCCGACCTAAAATTTTTTTGTGATATACATTTGTATGGTCCAGGGTATTCATTTGTATTGATGTGTATTATTTGGTTTGGGGTGGTCACCTCATTGAGTCATGTCTTGTATTGCAAGCGGATCAATTGTCATGTATTTTAATCGGATCGATTATCTTTATTCATTTCAAATTTGGCTTGTGGTTCAATTGGGTTCGTCAGTTGTGATTTTGTCTAGTTGCATTAGTAGTGGACGAGACGGATCTACTTTGTGTATCTGTAAGACCGCTGAATCGTGAGAATACATTTTTGTTCATAATATTGAATATTTGTCTATTTGTCCATTGCAGCTCTAAGATAAAATGGCCGATGAAAAACAAATTTTTGTGGCACCCAATCAGTGCTTGATGATCAGCAACAAGCGGTTGTTAATGCATTTTAGGGCATGAAGTCTCTAGCGCACAGGTGTCGGCATGGCAAGCAACGTGCACTACTCGACGAATTTCAAAATGGGCAAATTCAAACCACATGCAATGAAAAGAGATCAATAAAGAAGTGAGCAAGGACATGATCAAAACAATATGGCCATGCGAGGACGCGGAGATAAAGAAAGGAAGGTGAAAGGTACCGAAGTTCCTCCACGGAGCGATCAAAGAAAATGTTGAAAGGATCTACTTGGAAGTTTATGGTCATCCACTACACAATGCATATTGTGCATTATATTTTGCAAAAATGTTATATGTTCATTTTGTGCAATAGTGACCAGTAGACTTTTTGTCGAAGGAGACAACTGTTGCCACCCATGATATCAGGGAAAGTTGTGTCACTTTCACCCGAGATAAGGTAGCATTGATAGTTGAAGGCGCTGACCTACAGTAAAAGAGAGAGAAAGATATTTACACGATACAGCTGGCAGAGAAAGATGCAAAAATAACACGGCTTTCTATAGCCACCCTAGCACCCCAACCCTCACAAGTCCAAATGGAGAAAAGTATTCACCGCTTAAGCCAAGACATTCAGAATCTTACACATTGAGTGAATCCTCCACATGTACAAGGGACACACATTAGTCACCTTGTCGTGCATCCAGATTTGGTCCCCTCGTCTACTTTGGATGCATCTTCATCATCCCAATGTCTAGTTTTCTACAAGAATTTTGGTGGATGGAGTCGATACTATACATTGACATGTGTCCATTATTATCACTTTGTCTGTCTTATTTGTTTGATGGAAAATAGTAGCCGATGTGCCATCTGCTCAACAAATATTCCACAAGGAATATATATTATGTTTGGCATGGTGAATAAGTATAAATTCAAGCAAGCCCACCAAGATACCCCTAGCACAATTAGAAATCTATTTGGTGACCAAGATGCTGGTTCTGAGCATAACAATTAAGATTGAAAAACTATGTATAATTGCGAACATAAAGCATTGTATATGATCAAAACAGATTGAATATAAGCTCTTTCATAATGGTTTTTGACACAATCTTCATTCTACTCTCAAGCTATATTGAATCTGTGGAATTGTTATCTGGTTCTAAGTCTAAGTGTTGTGGGTCTCCTTGTAAGTCTGTTTCCACATCTATTACCAGGTTCTCTTCTATTTTGTCTATAGTGCATTGAGATACACCGACATTGAACTCTTCTTCGTCTTTGTTTTGACAATAATACAACTAGGTTGGATTTCCTCCTTGTAGCCAACACTTTCAATGTGATGCAATATCTTTTCATTGAAAAACATATACATTAATTTTTCCGCTCTGTCTGCTAATAGTCTGTTGTGAGTAGTGCTATGAACATACTTGTACATACTCTAGTTTCTCTCTAAACTTGACTTTGATGCACATTGTGCTAATACTTTCATTGCAAGGGAAAGTAAGATCAAGTAATGCTCTCCACCATTCATCATCCACCACTTCTATGCAGGTTGCTCTTCAACCATTGACTGTACAAAATCATTCACAAAAGGAATCTCTTTTAATCTAAATGCACTCATTTATTTGATGAAATCAATTCGGTCCTTAACATTGGAGTAGAACGTGTTGACCACGTGATAGAAATCGTGGATCGCCTCTATATTGAACATCAGATTTAAATTCCAATACACCGAATCGAGCATGTAAGCATACAAATCAAGCACTCTTTGTCATTTCAAGATAAATTTCACAATCTGACGCACTATGTCAATTATTTTGGCGAACCATGTGGTTCATCACTAGTGTACCAATGCTTCAGTACCAAGTTTAAACTGTGCGTATTACAACCATTGGCAAAAATGTGTGAAAAGAACTTCTTTATTAATTTACTAGCATTTTTACAATTCTTCCAAGCAGTCTTCCAATGACTGCTGTCTACCATGCCTAGAGCACTTTCCGTGAACAATATTTCTTTTGCGAGTGCAGTTTGTGCTTCTTCTAGAGACTGCATCCGAAAGCTTTCATGCAATGATTTTTGACGAATTTGACCAAGCCCACCTTCATTGTGACGCTTAAAAAGAATGCTGCTTGACATTTCCTCTCCCTACAAAGGCTGTTCTCCAAGGTTCATTGGTGTCACAACAGGATCAACAGAGTATATATTTGGCTCTAACTGCTCTTGACTTGCATCCATAACAGAGCTATATATCTGCTATCTCCTGCCACCTTTTTTGGCGAGATCTTCTCTCAAACGCTTTGCAATCGCAAGTGCCTGAGGATGTTCACATTTCTTACAACTCTTTTTAACGCTACCCAAAAAATGGTCCGTGATACGAGGTGCACCGCCTGATTTTACTGTGAGACAAAATTTACATTGCCACTCCATATATCGACTGCATATGTTGTGAGCATAATCCCACTCTTTGCCAGGAGCTTGTTTATTCTTTGGCTTCTTCGCACCACTTGTGCCGATATTTTTCTCCATTGCTTTTAAATTAAACTAAAAACAAAAGAACTAGATGTTCACTTTTTAATACAAATTTCTTCTTTTCAATATATATTAAATTTTTCATTCACTAGGAAAGTAATCAAATCTGGACGATATGAGATTTACAATGCACGCTAGTCAATCCACATATCGATCACCTATATTGTGAGCAAACGTACACGTTGCAATTCACTCTCTACACGACATAATAAATACAACAATGCTATGAATGTCTCAATGCAATTATTATTATGATGATTATTTATACGGCCTCTTTGATTTGCAAACAATGAGAAACATCTAATTTCAAATGCTATAAAGAATAATCAACTTCTAAACTAAACGGTGTCAGTTGTTTGCAAAAAACACAAAAAAGAAATAAAATCTATGATTGGTCATGTCATACACTAATAATCTTTCATAATACGTATTGCACTCTCTGTATAAACCAATGCATGAAATAACACAAAGAAATCTTCAATATAATCACACAATTGAGGACTACATGTACCCAGTCAAGGATTGTAGCTCCCTATGCTCATCTTCTAAAACCAATTACAACCCTCATTTGGACCAATGGCTTCGTCGCAATGAGCACGACTTTCCAGTTTTTTCAATTGTTTTGGTTTTGTACCTTTATGTTCGGTAAAGAAATTAAATATTTTTAGAAGTGGTTACCGAATTAAGAATCACGTTTAACCCAAAAAAAGGACATATGACTCTGTAACCTTAGGCCAATTCACAAGGAGATGACAATATCCAACACTCGGATACACTCCCTAGGGCTTTTCCTAGTCAAAGCACAACAGTAGACATATTGTTTACTATATATAATTACACTCACCGGGTGTTTTTCATTTTCTCGACGGGCCGTCGGGTATTGAATTTTTTTTGGTGGGCCCACCAGAAAAATTAAAAAAACTGGCGGATCATGCAAGGAAAATTCTTTTACCCAGCGGGCTAACCGACTCTATGGGTTTTTGCAGGTCATCATCAAAGACAAGCTAACAATTAACGTGATCATGTGTTTTTCTTGTGTAATGACTAGAATTATTAACGTAATCACATGATCGGCTTTCAAATGAATGATGGATAGGGTTTTCAAATACAAATATTTTGTTGATACTTTCTTTGATGACATTATAGCTTGGGGGGTTCACCATTCAGTCCCCCCTATATAACGTGCATTCGCGGGGTATTAAAAAAACCCCCTCTTTTAACATGTCTGAATGAATAAAATGACCCCTTATTTTAGAAAAATTTTCCAAAATTGAATATAAAACTCCTTTATTTAATGTATCTTTGTTAAATTTCTTAAAAATATTGCATTTTTAAACTCTTCCTTTCAAACTCATGTTATACATTAACATGATTACATAGTGCACTCCTCGAGCATTATAGTCTTCTCCAAGGATGAGGCAGAACATAGACACCATCTACTTTAGGTCCTTCAGGCATTGCGAGATCACAAGTTAGTTATTAATGCGAGGAAGAGTGAATTTTTCTTTCTAAAGATATAATCTTCAAGACACATCGTCTCAACAACAGGAGTAGAGATGGACCCAACCAAGATTGACATTATATGTGATTGGCCCGATTTGAAGAATGTTCATGAAGTTAGAAGCTTCTTGGTCTTATGTTCTTACTACCGACGGCTCATTAGAAAGTTTGCAGAGGTTGCTTTCCCTTTACACATTCTGACACGGAAAGGAGTCCCTTTCTCGTGGGGACCCACATAGGTGACTTCCTTTCAGACTTTGAAAGAGAAATTGACTACGGGACTAGTTTGACTTTTCTGGATTTGCAAAAGTCATTTGAAGTACATTGTGATGCTTTTGGCCGCAGTGTGAGTGCGGTCTTAATGCAAGAAGGCCATGTCATTGCCTATGAGAACCAATTGTTTTCAAGGCCGACATTGATAGCATAGATTTATGAGAAAGAGCTTTTGGCGGTGGCTAACATCTTGTCACAGTTTCACTTCCAAATTGTCCATGTATAGGGACAAAAGAAATTGGTGGTAGATACTTTGTCCCGGAAGCCATTAGTCTTGGCTATTTCCATGATTCATCATAGAACCTTCGAGGACATGGTCGATCAGTACGCCACACATCCATATTTTTTTGATGTATTCACTCGAATATAGAATGGGGAGGTAGTAGCAAGATATTCGATACGGGATGGCCACTTGATGAAGAAAACGATGTTGTACGTTACACAGCCGTTGAGGGAAAAGGTTCTAATTCAACGCCATTGTCCACCGTTTATGGATCATCGTGGCATTGACACCACCTTGAAAGGTGTGGAGCATTACTTCTTTTGGTAGAGACTCAAGAAGGATGAGGAGGACTTTGTATGCAGTTGCTTGGTATGCCAGAAGGTCAAGTTTGACAGGCATAAATCAAAGGGATTGTTACAGCCTTTACCCATTCCCACCCGCCCTTGGTAAAGTATTGCTATGGATTTCATTTTTGATGTCCCGAAGACACAGAGTGGGCAGGATGGCATCTAGACTGTTATTGACAGATTTAAGAAGTAAACACATTTCATTCCAATGAAAAAAATAGTCAAGCCGGACCATTTAGTGAGACTCTTCATGTAATGTGAACTTTGAGAATAGCGGAATTAAGAGAATTAAAGTCAGAATTTTTGTGAGATTACTTTGAGAACATAGAGGGTGAACTTAATTGATGGTAGCAACATGAACATAGTACTTATTTAACTTGGCATGAACAATAATTTTGCAAGAGAGAGAGAGTATTAGAGAAAATGACAATAGTTGAGGACTGGATTTACTTGGAGCCGGTCCCCCCTCCAAAATGCGTTTGTATTATAGATTCTCCCATCAAGAGAGACTTGTTATATTACAATCTTTGTGTTCCCTGTCACCTTGGTGATGCTATGAAGATGGAAATATTCATGCATCATGAGCATAACATAAACTTTGAAAAAACCATTAACTATCCCAAGCCTTAGTCCCAAGTCCTCAAACACCTTCGAGAGTGGAGAGAGCTAGCAGGGAATGAGGGTAGGAAAGAGAAAGAAGAATCATCCATAGGAGAAAGAAATAGTTCCTCACTTATCATCATTCTTCTTGCTTAGCATAGCATAATAGCATAGTAATGAAGATGAAGAACATGGCAAGCTTAAGCATTGAAGCATGGCTCTTGGTTGGATTTGCATTCCATAGCCAGGACTATTAATGTAGGCTCTCCACTTCTCAACAAGCTTGGAGAAGGAGATGGATGTAAGGTTTCGAGTTTCTGAAACCTTAAAGATCGTATAAAGCTTAATCAAACTGATATGATTATTGAAAAAGCAATGTAGAATTGTCCGACGGTGGCAAATATTGGTATTTTGGAATCTTAAGCATAGTAAACCATGGGCTAGAAATTTTCAGAACAGAATTCCGATAAAATCTGGAAAAGTTACGAGCTCTGAAAGGTTACATAGGAATTCAATCAGCTAAGTAAATTGGATGGTTTCAATAATTATTATTAACAAAGACTTTCTTATCCTAAGGTTCTAGAAATTACTGATATTTCCAATTTTCATCATTAAAAATCAGTGAAAATAGTAAAAATCAATTTTGGAAGCTGAGGGGGATTGTGTGGGATAATGATGAACTTTCCCAGACTAGATTTAGTAGCAGGGGACGTTTCTGACCTGTAGGGCTGCTTGGAATGCAAGTTATTGCCATTTTCCAGCTTATGATTGCCCAGAAACCTATAAATATGACCCTTGCTTCACAATTTGGAGAAACTCGGAGCCTTGACACACTCTCTCTCATCTAGAGAGACCGCTACACAGAAATCACTAGAGGTAATTAGCCTAATCCTTCTTAATTAGCAAGGCTAGATTTATCTATTTTTTTAATGAATTAAAAATTAGGCATATATATACTCATAAATCCTCTCTTAATAAAATATTCTCTCATGATTGTTGTAATTAAGCTTGGGAATATTAAGCTAATTAATTATCCTATCATATTAGGGCTGAAATTATCCAAATTAACCATAAATTAATTGGAAATATATTAATTAAGTTTAAATTAAGTTGAGATAATTATCAAAACTGCATTAGATAATCATTAAGCTAGAAAAGTTATCTTATAATGGTAATTTTCATAATTAATTAGACAAAATTATACTATTTTTTTAGAAAAAATTAAAGGGAAAAATAATCAAATTGATTCAAAATGATTTGAGTTATTTATTAGAGGTTAATTATATGTTAGGAAACCCATGATAATTATTTCAAGCTCAGATAATTAATTTACCTAATTACTTTAGCAGAAATACTCTGTTTTTAGGACAAATTAAATAAGGGAAATTAGTAAATTGATTCAAAATGATTTGATTTATCTAAAAGAGGTTAATTACATGTTAGAAAACCTATGATAATTATGTCAAGCTCAAAAAAATTACTTTACCTAATTATTTTAGTAGAATTACTCTGTTTTTAGGACACATTAAATAAGAGAAATTAGAAAATGTATTCAAATTGGTTTTTGTTATTTATCAAAGATTAACTACATGTTACAAAACCTGTGATAATTATGTCAAGCTCAGATAATTAATTTACCTAATTACTTTAGCAGAATTACTCTATTTTAGAACAAATTAAATAGGGAAAATAAGTAAATTGTTTCAAATAGATTTGAGTTATTTATCAGAGGTTAATTACATGTTAGGAAACTTGTGATAATTATGTTAAGCTCAGATAATTAATTTATCTAATTACATTAGCAGAAATAATTTGTTTTTATGACAAATTAAAAGGGGAAAATAAGTAAAATGATTCAAAATTCTTTGAGTTATTTATGAGAAGTTAATTCTATGTTAGGGAACTTATGATAATTATTTCAAGCTCAGATAATTAATTTACCTAATTATACCAATAAAATTACATTACTTTTAGGGGAAAATAAAAGGGGAAATATAGTAAATTAATCCAAAAACCTTTGATATAAATATCAGAGGTAGAACACACCTTGAGGAATTTGTGATAAATACCCCAACCTCAGATAAATAGTTTAGATATTTATCTTCAGTAAAAGTAACCGATTTTGCGTATAAAATAGAGAAAGAAAATTAGTAAATGAATTTATTTAATTACCAAATGAATACTTGAGGTCGAAAACCACTATTGGAGGGTGGAAAAATTACCTCAACATAAATAGTTGGTATAACAAATTACTATCAGTAAAATTCTGCCTAAATTAGACCATAAGTATAGGAGGGAAAGGTTATACATCAAATTTATGAAAACTCCTAAAGATAGAACATATTGAATTACAATTTAGGATGAGTAATCCATTAGCCGATAGAAATTTATAATTTACTAAGGCTAAAATGGAATATAGAGTACAAGGATTTCCTAATTAAATGGTAATTATGGGAAATTACTTATAGTACAAGGAAGTTACGGGAGGAATATCTCATCCAATTAACTATCAAGGATACCTACTTACTCCAAAAATCTTTATTTTTGGATAAAAAAGAAAAAAAGAGATTATTCAATTAAACTTCTAATCGATTAAATCTTTTTATAAGGCTGTTGTTGTGGCTCCAAAGAGAACCAGAGGAAATCCTCTTACCGAGGAAGAGGATATTAGCAATAAAAGAAAGAAAGCCACTAATGACCATGAGGCTGGGCCTAGCCATAGACCAATGCGGAGGAAAGTTTGCAGGCTCCAGCCCAGCAGCAGATGGCCGAGCAGTCCCAGGTGGATTTCTATTTTTTTCAATTAAATCTTTTAAAGTTCATTTTTAAGTTAGCATTGCATGCCTAAGTAGTGAGTACGAATAAGAAAAGAAATAATTGACCAAAAAAGGAGGGTAACTTTCAACGTGCATTGTTTATAATGTAGGAAAGAATTGTTTGGGTTAAAATTGGTTGAATTAGGAAAGATATGATTGATCATCCTTAACACTAGGTTGGTAATGGGACACTTTTATGTCCTGTGAAGTGACCATTTTCCTTGAATTATGTCAAGAGTTTCAAAATGGATTTGGAGGTGCTGTCTGTCTAGAAAGTTGTCTCATGAGCTGAAAAAAACTTGACATTTTTTTGGAAAATCAATTCCATCTTTAACCTTGTCCTTGCACAACATTTCACAACCTAAACTGTGTGAAAAAACGGGTCTTGTTTTTGGCTTTTTTTCAACTTTTTGCAACTATACCACTCTAGAATTCATGTTTGTGAGGTCTATAATGCTAGAGAACTATCTTTAGTAGTCCTCAACATGTCCTGATGCTTCTAGGGAGAAATAAATGTTAAAGTTGTAAGTTATGACCAAATTACAAAAATTGTCAAATCCTGTTTTTTAGCCAATTTTAGCTCTTCTATGATTTTTTTGGTGGCTTTCATGATATCCAAATGCAGTTTTGATTCTCTATGTCGCATATTGTAACTTAAAGCTAATATTCCTTGAGTTTTGGGGCACCTAATACCCTATTTTGCATAGTAGACAACGATGGTTGATTTTTTCAATTATAGAAGAAAACGAAACATTCTAGTATATCAAGTATAGATTTTTTAATATTGTTAGTTTCTTGTGACAACTACATGCATTTTGTAGGTAGTAACCATATCTAGTCATAAAGATCAAATTTGGCTAGATATTGAATAGTTTCTATGGGATTCTACACCTCATAATGTTGAACCCAGTTTTTTCATGTTTGCTGTATTTAGCACTTCATCTTTGTCCCCAAGATTCCCCTTGGTAAGAGATGTATTATTCTTTTGACATGCTCCATGGCTCCTTATGACCCTAAAGGACAATAGGGAACTAAGAAAACATGCATATATTATTTGTATTGAGTGTGGCTATAGAAACTTTGATGATAGGTTTGCAGAATGATAAAAATTCAACTTTTTTGTACCTAATTCTTTTGGCAAAACAAAAAATAGTGAGTGAGAAGCAATCATATGTTCTGATCACCAACCCATTGAAGTTAACTAGGGAATTTATCTCAAGTCCTACAAAAATCCCTAATCTTATTTTTATGCAAAAAAACGTAAGAAATGACTGTTTTGATGAAAATGTACTGGTCCATCAACTTTGGAGGCTTGGTGTGACCAAAAGATGAGAAATTTTACAAGTTTCTTATTTTTTCCATGTGTAGTAGGCCTTGAACTATAACCTCATGAAAGGATTTTACAAAATGAGTGGATCTACTATGGTTTTGGAGGTTTTTTTCAAAAGCCTGAAAGGACACTTTTATGTCCTGTTAGGTTACCAACCTAGTGTTAAGACAGCTTGTCTCAAGACACCTCCGACTCCTTGGTATATTTTGATAATAATGATTGGCTTTTCAGCCATAAATCGGTTACCCCCATGAACGATGAGTTTCTACTCCGTGTCATGTTTTAATGTTTCTACATAAGTTAGGATACCGTTTTTTATCCTAGGGGAGCCGCCCGGTTGTATGGGCAACTGGTTTGGTGTATGGAAACCCGGAACCTTGGGTGGGGGTTTATCCATTGCGGATTATGAATAAGGAATGGATGCCGTTTTTTCTCCCTTAGGTGGTTTTGAGACAAGAAGAGTACCGGTCATGGTTGTTATGGACAATGTTTTGATTGACAATACCCTGTCTTAAGTTTAAAGATGTATGTTTGCTAAAAAAAATGTTTTCAATACTGTTTTCAAGGGCTGTTTAATTAAATCCTGTTATGAAGGATAAAAGGAATCATTATTTTAATTGTGATAAGAACGTGGTAGTAATTAAATAACAAAAGAATCATGTGTGAGTGCGGGGTGGTAAGTGGGGATTGACTCAGGTGGACGGGTGGACCTGATTAGTCAGGTAGCTATCTAGCCCTGTGCACTAAAACGTTTAGAAAACTTCTTCACTTGGAAGAGGAGTCCACCAGCGGCTGTGCCCTCACATCTGTTAGGAAAAAAAAAGCATTGGTTGAGGATACCTTAGCCCAATTTGTGGAAGATATAGGGCCGAAATAGTTTTTTGGTTGTCCCGTTTCCGCTACGAGACAGGACTAGGTCTTCTTCTAAGGCTATAGACCCAAGCCATTGTCAATGATAAAGGTCTATTCCTTGTTTAGAGACTCTGATTTTTATCAAACCTAGAGACCTGTCAAGGATCCCATCCTGTCTTGGTGTAGGCGGGTTGGGGATCTTATAATGGAGCTCTTGTACTTTGCACTCAACACAATGAGAGAATGTGTGTGTGTGTGTGTGCGTGTGGGAAAGTATACCCCCCTTTAATGCTTGGTCTCTCTCTCTCTCTCTCTCTCTCTCTCTCTCTCTCTCTCTCTCTCTCTCTCTCGTATTATTTAATTATTTCATTTGGACTTGTGTGCACTTTTTCCTCTTTGAGAGAAAGAAATCAATTATTTATTTTTATGTATCTAAATTCTTATTGGACCCTTTTAAAACCTGTCTAATAGCATTCAAGCACATCATGAGGGCCATGTGTGGAGGATCATTTGAACATGTGTCTTTTATGCTTATTAAGTCATTTGGTTTGAATTGAATACTTCAAGCCTTACTCAATCAAACATGGAAAATTTGATGCCTCTTGAGAGTTTATCTTTTAATTTAACACTTCAAGAATCTTAGTCATTTAAGCATGTGAGAAGCACCTTAAGTGTTTGGGCAAGGTTCCCATTAACACTTAGCAAGCCGACAAGCACCTCATGCTTGGGTAGGATTCACACCTCAAGGTCATCCCTAGCTTGCCTAAGATCATTGCCTAAGATCAAAGGACTTTTTAAAACTAACTTTTGAATGTGTTTAATGAAGCTAACCCTAAGGTCTTTAAGCTCCATTAGTTAGCATTTCTCTTTAACAGACCATCTCTCATTTGGGCCCCTTTAACCTTGGCCCCGTATTGAAACAGATCCATAAGCACATGTCTATATTTCAACCCTTGTTCCCGTTCATTCTCCCACATTAAATGATCAATTTAATATGAGAAAATCATTTGGGTTGGTTAGATATTAGATTTTATGACATTAACTCTCTCTTGAAATCATAGTCATCCTTGACTATGAGGTAGAAGAGATAAATTCTTAGTCATTAGTCTACGTTTCTTAATGAGTAGAGGATCTCTTTTCACCCTACGACATCATTTTAGAATAATGACTAGTCCTTTTGGTTCTTGGGAGACGTAGCTACCACAAGCATGTCTGCTCTTTAGTCCATATCATACTCCCAAAGTAGAGTGACAAATTCTACTGGGTGTTTGAGTTTTTTCGTCATCACAAAAATGATTCTAAGCATGCATACTATTTAAATTTGTGCAAAAAAGAGGATTAGTCTTGTAATACAAAAACATTGTTCATTTAGAAAGCATTTACATTTGCTTACTCTAGTGCAACATTGTAAGCATTGACAAGGTTCATACTATCCTTAAGCTATATTCCTTGCATCCATCTAGCATCTTCAAATGGATAATTTTTTAACTTAATAAGATACCATCGGATAATCTTACCATGCTGTAGTACCTTTTCTTCATGCCGAAGGATAGCTTCAGGTTGTAGCACCTTTTCTAGGTCTTCGATTTTTGGAGGGTCTTCAATAATTGGTTCTATTGGTGGCTCTCCTTTTTGTAGGGCTTAAGTAGGTTCACATGAAAATCATTGTGTATGAGCCAATGGTTGGGAAACTTGAGTTGAAAAGCCATGTCATTGATTG
The DNA here is from genome assembly GCF_014529385.1 of Adiantum capillus-veneris. Lineage (NCBI taxonomy): Eukaryota > Viridiplantae > Streptophyta > Polypodiopsida > Polypodiales > Pteridaceae > Adiantum > Adiantum capillus-veneris. Next base: position 119,468,268 of record NC_140937.1, on the reverse strand, counting down.
GCTTCAAGATTTGAAAAGGACCATAGTATCTAGCTTTTTACTAATTTAGCATAATACTTTTGATGACCCGTAGGATTTTTACCTGTCGTTTGCCTCAATTGAGCCTTGGGAAACTTAAGTAAGACCCAATCATTTTCTTTGAATGTTAAGGCCCTTGTGTGCTTATCACTAGTATCTTTTTGCCTTTGTTGAGAGATGGATATAGCATCCTTAACCTTTTGAAGATATTCTTGTAGATCACGGCTATACTCATCAACAGCGAAGATCTTTCCATATACTTTAAGTAGCAAGGAACTTTTAGGTTTTCCCTCTATAATCTCAGAAGGTACTTTTCCTATAGTAGTATGTATAGTATTATTGTACGCATACTCTACAAGGGGTAAGTACTTCTCCCACTATGATCGTTGATCTACTTCTGTACCATAAGTCTTTAGTAGATCAAGTATCGTAATATTGGCTATCTCACTTTGGCCATCCGTTTGTGGGTGGTAGGTCGAAGAGAAATTCAATCTTGTACCTAGAGTTTTCAAAGAGACCTTTCCAGAAATTACTGGTCATTCTAGGATCTCTATCTGACACAACGGATGTTGGTAATCCATGGTGTTTGAAAATCTGAGATATGAAGATGGTTGCCATTTGGTGTGCCTGAATAGTCTTTTTGATAGGAATAAAGTGTGCTTGCTTGCTAAACCTGTTGACTATTGTCCATATTCTTATATTTCCATGGATAGACTTGGGTAATCCAAAGATAAAATCCATGGATATACTCTCCCATGGTGAATTAGCGATGGCAATGGCTGGAGTAATCTAGGTTTCTTCCATCTATCATACTTAGTCTTTTGGCATACCACACATTTTGCAACATACTCTTGTATGTCCATTTTTGGTAGGCCAATAGAAGCACGTCTCTACTCCTCAAAGAGTAGGTTGAATGCCTCTATGCCCCGCATAGGGAGGAGGATGGGATTCTTACATGACTTTCTCACGAAGGGAGTAGGTAACACATAGCCTATTGCCATGGAGAAGATAATTGTCATGTGTGAATGGTTCCTCTTTCTTCCCCAAAGCAAGACCTGACATTACATCTTTAAAGTCAGGGTCAGTAGCATACTCATCTATCATAGAAGATAGATCATTGTGAGTTGCTATAGACACCGCATTGACTTTTGATCATCGTGAAAGTGCATCGGCCACTTGATTGTGCTTACCATCAATGTGAGCAATATGAAAATAAAATTGCAAAAGAAAAATTTTCCACCCAATTTGTTTGTTAAAAAGCTTGGTTTGCATCATGAAGTACTTGAGACTTCCGTGGTCTGTTTGCAAAATGAATGGAGTCCCCAATAAATAGTGCTTCCATGTGTCTAGGGTATGTAGAACAACTAAAAGCTCTTTCTCATAAATGCCCAAGACCTAATCATCATATTGAGCCTTCGGCTCTCATATGCTATGGCATGCCCTTCTTGAAGCAAGACTGCTCCAAGGCAATCACCACAAGCATCACATTGGACCTCAAATGTCTTTGAGAGATCCGGAAGTATGAGGACTGGTTGAGAGGTAAACTTCTCTTTGATCTTGTCAAAATATTTTTTCTCCTTAGCAGTCCATAAATACTTAATGTTCTTCTTTGTTAAGTCATGTATTGTGCTATTTGAGAAAATTTTTCTATGAAGCGTCTATAGTATGCACACATACCAGTAAAGCTTCTTAGCTCTTGTAGCTCCCTTGGATTAGGCCATGCTTTTACCACCTCTTAACTTTGATGGATCCATACGGATACCATCTTGAGAGATAATATGACCTAAGTATTGAATATCTTGAAGAAAAATTTCGCTTTTCTTTTGGTTGAGAAAAAGCTTGTTCTCCCTCAATGCTTGAAAAATCACTTGGAGATGTTGCTTGTGTTCCTCCAAGGACTTGAAGTAAATGATGATATCATCAAAGAACACTCCATGAACTTGCGATAGGGTCTAAATATTTTCTCCATCAAATGAATGAATGTGGCTGGTGCATTGGTCAAGCCAAAATGCATGACTAGATATTCATAAAGACCAAACATTGTACGAAACACGGTCTGTAGGATATCTTCATCCACTATCCTTATTTGATGATAGCCACTTTTGAGGTCAATCCTACTGAAGTAGGTAGGGGCCTGTAGCTTATCAAATAGATCTTCTACCCAAGGCATAGGAAATCTTTTTTGATAGTGATATGGTTTAGTGCTCAATAGTCCACACACATATCGGTATGTACCATCTTTCTTTTGCACTAAACGGACTGAAGAACAAAAGGGAGAGGAGCTAGGCCTCACCATCCCTTTGTCTACCAGTTATTGTACTTGCCTCATGATCTTCGCTTGTTGAGCTTGGGAAACTCGATAAGGAGGCTTGTTAGGCAATGATCTTCTTGGTAGGAGCTCAATTCGATGTTCATCACCCCCTTTTTTTGGAGGTAAGACCATAGGGATATCATCGATGAAAACATCTTGGAATCCATTTAGAAAAGTAGACAAGTTTAACTCTTCTTGATTCCTACCATTTTCATTTGATAAACTATTAGCGTCATTAGTGGATTCTTTGACAAAATCATGTACAGAGAAATTGATATTTTCATTGACGTATCAAAAGCTGGTGAATTTACAAGTGGTATATTATGATCATACTCATTAGCATCTATATACATGTTCTTTCCCCTGTAGGTGAAGTAGATTCTCCTTTTAGGGAACTTCATGTTGGCAGCCATGCGATCAAACCATGGCGCCCCTAGGATAGCATCCTCATGTTGGAGAGGAGATGAAAAAGTCTTCTTTGTCGACATAGGTTTGGACATGAAGCCTCAACTTCTCAATCAAGGGAGTAACGGAGGCTTGTTGTCCCTTGAAAGTTGTGTCAGCCGTTACAATATCTCCCATCTCAAAAGCATGAATGCCCATCTTGGTGGCCAACTCCATTCATATGAAGTTGTGAGTAGAGCCAAGGTCAAACAAGATGAAGGCATCATGCTCCCTTACCTTTCCCCAAGCATAGGAGAGAGATGATCCTTTGCAATGAGCATCCTCTTTTAGAGCTTCAATGGTGGAAGCCCTAGGAGTCTTATTGCGAGCTTTTTTCTTGGGGCAAGAATGATAGCGATGTCCTTTCTCCCCACACTTAATTGTCCTTGTGAAAAGCTTCAAGCTCTTCATGAGAGAGTTTATTTTTAACTTTGTAAACTCCCTTCTCCTTGGACCTATTGTTGTTGTAGTTGTTGTCGTAGGAAGTGCCTTGGGAAGAATTTTGGGCATTGGTTTTCCCCTTTGCATCATTTTTGTCTTTGTTTTCCATGGGTTTGACATTCCGTCTAGCCCCTTGTTGGAAATTGATGCAAGAAGCAACCATGGTGTGGTGGATTACTTCGGTGATAGAACCAAGCCGTTGGGAGTTGACATACTCGGCCATTTCTTCAGGTAATCTCGCACAAAATTTTTTGTTGCTTTTGCTCGGCAAAGTCTATCTTTTGGAAGACATTAGCCTTGAGATGTAAATCCTGAAACTTTTCCACATATTTATGAATAGACTCATGTGAGAGAAGCTTCAAACTATGCCATTTGGTAAGTACTTTCTCCTTTACATCGCTTGCAAGGAATTTCTTCATGATGGAAACTCGTAGAGTACTTGACTGTTTCCACGAAGGCTAGCCCACCATTGACAAGCCAATTTTTTGGAAGTACATAGCTACATGGCGTAGCTTAGAGGAGTCCATGAAGCCCTCGTCTCCAAAGGCCGCATCAAATTGCTGGATGAAGGCCAATACTTAGTTGGTGGCACCAAAGGTGCCATCATAGGTGAGAAAACAGATATTTTTTCCTCCCTCTTTGAACTTCTTGAGCTTTGTGATCTTCGCCATGTAGGGTATGATTTGCGATGTCCGCCCCTCTTGTATTCTCTAGGAGAATAGCCATAGCTTTTGTCGGGAGAGGAGGAAGGTGAAGAAGAAGGAGAAGAGGGTGACCTCTTTCTTGACCTTTTCTTCCTTTGTTTCCTCTCTTCCCTTTTGGAGTGACGAGGAGAAGGACTGTGTGTTGACCATTTCCTCATGGGAGGAGTTGGCGATCGTCTAGACCGCCTTCTTCGTGGAGCCACATCTTCAGAGGAACTTAGGGATTCATTACTTTCTTGTTCTTTGGATTCCTCCTCTCGTATGAGAGAGAGTCTTCTTTTGGGGGTCTCGTCGTGGGTTATACAAATTGGCGAGCGAGTATTTTCGAGCAGTAAAATCCGATAAGCACCTCATACTTGGGTAGATTCCCACCCCAAGGTCAGTCCTAGCTTGCCTAATATCAAAGGAATTTTTAACACTAACTTTTGGAGGTCTTTAATGAAGCTAACCCTAAGGTCTTTAACCTCCATTAGGTAGCATTTCTTTGTAACATACCATCTCTCATTTGGACCCCTTTAACCTTGGCCTCATGTTGAGACAAACCCATAAGTACATGTCTATATTCTAGCCCTTGTTCTTGTTTATTCTCCCACATTAAATGATCAGTTTAATATGAGAAAATTATTCGAGTTAGCTAAATATTAAATTTTATGACAAATCATTGCCTAGATATTCACATTACATGATGGCATGTCTGAGACAATGGTCTCTGATAGAGATTCCCGATTCACGAGTTTATTTTGGAAGGCTATCTGGGAGAACATTGACACACGATAGCAGTTCTCATCATCTTTTCACCCGCAGACAGATGGGCAATCTGAGATTCCAAATTTAGTCGTACTAGATTTATTGAAGTCTTAAAATTATAATCAGAAGACTGAATGGGAAAAAAATTTGCCTTTGGTGGAATTTGCCTACAATAACACAATCCACTCTTTGACGGGGAAGGCGCCATTTGAGATTATTGAAGGTGCTATGAAGGTTCCCCATCCTTCCTTAGCACGAAAGAGAAGATTTTTGAAGCCGACCATTACACGAGGGACTTGGACACTGCTTTTGCCAAGGTCCGGGAGGTTTTAGCAAAATCTCAGGAAAGACACAAGAAGGCAGCAGATCAACACCGTCATTAAAGGAAGACGATTGGGTGCTCTTATGTTTTGAGAATGCATGCCTAAGAAAGAAAAAGGGCAAGGAGCGGCTTTTCCCAAAGATTAGCATGAGATACTATGGACCTTTATAGATAAAAGAAAAGCTAAATGATGTCTCCTTTAGACTAAAGCTTCCCAATACTTGGAATATTCACAACGCTTTTCATGTGACTCTCTTGAAGCCTTTTAAAGACGATGTGCCCGATGATGGGGAGCCAAATGAGAAACCCAAAGTGGAGGAAAGCACGGAGATACTCATTCCAGAACAAATATTGGTACATAGAGATAAAAAGATTAAAGGTAAAGTGATTAGGCGATTCTTGGTTAAATTCAAGAACAATCATGCATTGGATGCAAAGTGGATGGAGGAGGAGGACCTAGCAGATTTTACCTTGAAGCATTTGGTTTAGCATAGTCTACTCTGATAGAACCCCGATTTCAGCATGGGTGAATCTAGTGAAGCAGGGTTGCACAAGAGGGGAGTTGCTTCGCTCCTTTTGTCAACAGATTACCCCGATTTTGGATATAGAGTCATTGATGTCCCTTTGGGTTTCAGGGATACTGCTGGGCTGACAGTATTCTGATGTATGACTTTATGAACTGAGATTCCCAATACTGATTGATTTGTACTTGACTTGTTTGAGTGCAAAAATTGAAAGACGAAATGACTATAGCATTTCGGTCTCATAAATCTCTATAGACAAGATTGCAATAAGGATTAGTTAATCGGACATCTCTGAGGTCCCGACTGGATCTAGATGTGATTACTAAATAGCTTTTGATTAATCATGGTCTAAGATTTGGAATGAATTTGAATGTGATTTGTCATGTGATGTCCTATATGTCAAGTGATGTGACTATCGATTGGTACATGATGTGTTGTGTCTAGTGCGTCGGTACTAACAGTCAATGTCTACTAAGAAAGTTTATGGCCTCTGTCTATTTTTGCAGGCATAATTGAGGACAATTACAATTCTTTCAAGAGGGGGGTATGTCACAAACTGATGATGTGGCAGTGTCCACATACATCGACACACACTGTTGATGTGGCAGTAGGTCCCAAAAAAACGCGTCCACAGTCTAACGTGGTAGTCCGAAATTTATGACGTATTTCATGTCGATGATGAGGCAGTCTGTACGTTGTACAATTCTGTGTAATTTATGTTGGCCAGCTTTTGGGGCTTGATGATTTAATTTTGGAAAGCTTTTGGATGCTTTTGGGGCTCTGCTTTTGGGCATCCCTGTACTTATAAATAAGTGGACAAGGCCTCACTTCTCAAAGAATCTTAATGCAGAGTCTGAGCGTGAGCACCTACCCAGTCTCTTGTACTTTGAGCACAGATTAATATAAAAAGAAATACCGAAAGGGGCGCGAGCCTTTGGGGCCAATACATCTTGGCACGAAAGTACGCCGGGCGGTGTCGTCTTTGTGAGCTGTTTTGAAGTAAATCTCAGTTGTATCGCGGTAGAATCTTGACTTGGGGTGTCCAAGTTTGTTACAAAGGCTTATTCTTTTTTTTCATCATACTCACAATTAAGTCTCCTCGATCTTTAAAAAATGAAAAACATTTCAAAACATCTTAAGTACATAAGTGAAGGGTGAGTTTAGAAAATGAAAAGATCCGTCCCTTCAGGGACATTTGATAAAATTGGAACGATACAGAGAAGATAAGCATGGCCCCTGCGCAAGGATGAAACACAAATCAAGAAACGGTCCAAATTTTTTCATAGGTCTCCTGCCGGATTTCCCAAAGCCTCCTGTCCTGTATGACAATATATTCAAAAGTTTTGGGGAAGACGAATCAAGAGGACCTTTTCACTTCCGAGCTGGATAACATGCAGGTTCCAACAGAAAAGGAGCCAATGGAAGAGGACAACCTAAATGGGAACTCTGGTGAAGAGTTCCTAGAGGCGAAAGGAATTTGTCCCCCTTTCCCAATGATGGATACTCTACCTATTCAATCTTGGAATGTGAAGGGACTAAAAACCCGGAAGAAGGGCACTCTCTTATGGGAGGAAGTGAAGAAAAAGAAGGCAGTCAATTGCTAGGCCATCCAAGAACACCATTTGGATGCCCGATGCAAGAGAAAATAGGCTGTAGGAAAAAAACTTATCATTTATGGGGAACGAAGCCACGATTTCAATGGTGTCTTGTTCATTGTTGACAGAGATTTGGAGCCAAAGGTGGTTCTTAACCACCACTCTGGAAGAGTCCCTGGTGTTAGGATCAAATGGGACAATCAACCTATCACCATAGTAAATGTTTACGGCCCCTGCAACACAAAGGATAGAGCTAAATTGTGGATGCAGCTCAGGGATACTCCGATCAAAGAGGAGTGGCTGATGGTTGGAGATTTCAAAATGGTTGAGAAAAGCAAGGACAGAACAGGCTCCGCCAGTCTACTGGCTGGATCAAAAAAGTCTAAATGGCTGAGCTTATGTGAGAAGTGGACTATGATTGACTTGTGGGAAGTGGGCCCATGGAACAACATGCCTGGATCACCTACACAAGCCTTCAGTATGCCCGCACTGCCTCCGGGCAGGATAGATGCTACTGCTCTCATCAAGCTGACTAGATTTCATCGATTGTAGAGATGAAGGTAATCTCAACAAAAAGCCTCTCCGATCACATGCCATTACACTTACAACTCAACAAAGAAAAAGGGGGGGGGGGGAATCCCCGAGAGGGGAGAAAACGCTTCTTGTTACAAGGACACACCTGTTCAAAGAACCTCTCTTCAGAAGCATCACCAAGAAAGCGTTGTGAAAGCTCAAGAAAGATGTGGGAATGAATAAACCTAGTGCTTGGAATGTGTTTTTTTGGAGTATACAAAAAGCTATCAAAACTTTGGGTCCTCGGGTAAAAAAAGTCAATGAGGCACATATCAAACATCTCACAGAGGAGGTAGCTCAATTAGCCTCTAGGAAGGCTGCCGGACTCGTTACCGAAGATGAGCACAAGCGATGGCTTGAAGCTAATCTCACTTGGCCAACGAACACCTGGACGAAATCAAGAAGGCAAGATTGCTATCTAGGGAAACTTTCATGCAACCAGAGCCTTCTAACCAAGCACACCTTTTTAGGGATCTGAAAGTGAGGAAAATTCGAGGCCGTGTGCAAGTGCTCAATGATGAGAAAGGGAATACAATTCAAAACCAAGATGAGATTATTGCACTTATGCTCAAGTATCTCAGCTAGATTATCAGCCAGCCAGAGACCCAATCTCAGGAAGTGGAAGAAGCTCGGGCGTCTTTACTTGGAAGTGTTGAAAAGAAGGTTCCCTGGGAGGAAGCCAACTGCATGGAAAAGGTCTTCTCTGAGGAAGAATGCTCAGCGGCACTAAAACTCTTGGCAATGAAAAGTCCCCCGACTGGGATGGGTCAAGGAATTTTGGGATGATAGACATTTTAACCTCAAAAGATCCCAAATTCTATCATTAAACAGGAGCTCTGATTGGCTTCCACTGCCTAGTGTACGTATGAGGTGACAAAAGCAAGGCCCAAAGCCCACATCTCCATGACTTCTTCTATATAGGACCATTCTATCCTATCATAGGCTTTGTCGAGGTCCATCTACAAAAAGATTCACTCTTGCTTGGAGAAGTATGCATACTCTTTTCCTACCATTGTTGCCAAGATATTGTCATATATAGATCTCCCTTTAATGAACCCATGTTAATGGGGAGAGATGATCCGACTCAAGAGGGGGGCAAGTCTGAGAGCTATCGCCTTGGCAATAATTTTGTATGCTACTGACATCATTGTAATCGGACGCCAATGTTTAAGTTGAGAGCAACAAATCTGTTTGGGGATGGGCTTGATAAGACCTCTCTTAACACTTGCATCCAATGACTCTTCGGAAATAGCTAGATTGGCCATCCGTCTGACTGGACCCTTGGCCGTCCTCGCTAGGGGATCCAATTTGAGGCGGTCCGAGGTGGGCAACAAGAAGAGTGGCCTCTAAGCACCCTTGTAGGCTCCCGTGTTGCTCAATTGGGTTGGGGCTGGAAAAAACAACAAACTGTTACCATATACATGTGGTAGTGATGTGTGTGAACACACTAGGACCGCCGGGGCATTTTTTCCCTCTTTAGGAGGTTTTTTCCCCCGTGCATTGTATATACGCCCATCACTCTAGGGCTATCTATCTTTCCATTGCACACTAAGGAATACACTCTCTATTGTGTGCCTTGAGCTTCCTTCGTCTTCTCCAAGCTGTGTGTGTTTCTCTGCAACCCTAATTCCAACAATTGGTATCAGAGCAGGTCACGTCCTCCCGGGCTTAGTCGCCAGCTGCTCCAGCACACGCCTGCTCACTTTCTCCGATTTCAGTGAGCTTTGGCCAGCGTTCGCAGGTCGACAAATATTTTGGGGGAGCTCGCAGAGCTTGGTCTGCTCAGAATTTTGATTTGGGCTCATTTCGGCCTCCGTTTCCACTACGGGCAGTACTGCACAGGCTATTTCGTCATTTTGTGCAGATTTTCTGTCAGTGCCGTTTTCTGCATAACAGGTGCCTTATAGACTTCTACGGTTTGTGCTATATAGCACAAGTTGTTCCCGCTCCATTTCTCCTATTTTCGGGCAGTTTTCACATCAGGTGCAGCATTTACCATGGTTGACAACAACAACACAGATGTGTTCAAGATGTTTGCTGCTGAGGACAGGTTGGATGGGGACAACTACCCTATGTGGGCTTATATGATGCAACATGTTCTTGTGTCAAAAGGTGTCTGGAACATTGTGCAGGGCATTGATGTACGTCCTGGTTCTGAAGATGTAGGCGATGTTGAGGATGTTGCAGGTCTTGCTGCAAGGATTGCAGCTGTTAGAGTTGTTTTGCCTACAGCAGAACAAGCTCGTTGGGATGTTAAGGATGCGCAGGCTCATGCATTGATTGCGTTGTCTGTGAAGCGCACCATTATTCCTCACATCCGTTCAGCAAAATCTGCAAAACAGGCTTGGGATATTCTAGCAAGTCTTTATGCAAGCCGCAATGAGGCTAAAATTGCTTTGCTGCGTAAAGAGCTAGAGTCGAAGATTATGCATGAGGAAGATGATATGGACACTTTCCTTGCTAGTGTCAAGGATATCAATGAGCAACTCATTTCTGCAGGTGAAGTCATTTCTGACAGTTCCCTTGTGCAGACTGTTCTTGATGCCTTACCAGATTCCTACCAGACTTTTGCTAGTACTTGGAGACTGATGACCCAAGGAAATCCTGAAGTTGTCAAGTTTGATGCATTATGCACATTGCTGTTGCAAGAGTCACTTTCTAGAAAAAACAGGACTAGGCAGCGTGCAGTTGAACAGGCTTTTATTGCTTCTCAAAGAAAGGGTGGTAACAGTAATGCAGCCACTTCTTATGGTTCTGCTGCGAGTGGCAAAAATTCTGTTCCTAATGCTTCTGCTGGCAGCACTTCGTCTGGCAATTCTGGTGATAAGGGCAAAAAGAAGATGCGTTGCCATTATTGTAAAGCCAATGATCACTTGATCAAGTCGTGTCCTAAGTTGAAGGCCAAAGAGGCTAAGAAGAAAGAGGGTGGTTCCACTGCAAATGCTGGTTCCACTACAAATGCAGCCATTGTTGAGTCTTCTGTGAAAGGAGATTGTGATGCTGATGTTGATGCAGAATGGGCTTTTAGCGCAGAGTGCACTTACAATCCTGCTGTCCATGATGCATGCTTGTCAGTTGCTGCAGATTCACATGTGTGGTATTTCGACAGTGGTGCTACAAAGCACATTACCTCACATCGTGAATTGTTTACCTCTCTCGAGTCTGTCCCTCATGGGAATTCAGTCACTTGTGCCAACAACGCCTCTTATCCAGTTCAGGGAGTTGGAAAGATTGTGCTCACTGCTGCTAATGGCAGTTCCTTCACACTTGTTGATGCACTTTATGTACCTGGGATCAAGAAGAATCTATTGTCTGTATCCGCACTTGCTAGACTTGGACTTGTAGTCAAATTTGTGGATGACAGATGTACAGTTCATGATCTCAGTTTTGGTGATGAAATTGTTGCATCTGGGCTTTTGTGCCGTGGGCTGTATAAGCTCACTTTGTATGACAAGTGTGGACAAAATTTTGCAAATGCTGTTGCAGATTCAAGGGCTATTTCAGATGCAAAACTTTGGCATGCACGTTTTGGTCATCTGAATTTTGCCAGTTTGCTGCGTTTGCAGAAATCTGATATGGTTGCTTCTTTGCCGCCTCTTGAAGCACCTATCAAACATGTTTGTGAAGGCTGTATTCTGGGTAAAATGCAGCGTTCTAAGTTTCCAAAGGATGGTTCAGTTAGGGCCACATGCAGGTTGCAGCTTGTGCATAGTGACGTTTGTGGGCCCATGCAAACTCCGTCCTTGGGCAATTACCTGTACTTCGTGACTTTCATTGATGATTACTCCAGGCATGCGTGGGTATTTCCGCTTAAAGCGAAGTCCGAAGTTTTTATGTGCTTCAAACAATTTTTGGCTATGGCTGAAAATGTCTCAAAATGTACTATGGGCACCCTCCGTTCCGATCGAGGGGGGGAGTATATGTCTCATGAATTTAATGCATTTCTGGCTAGTCGTGGGATAAAACACCAATGTACAGTGCCTTATACACCTCAGCAAAATGGTGTTGCTGAGAGGAAAAACAGGTCACTAACGGAAATGGCACGATGTATGGTCAAAAGTCAAGCTTTGTCGCATTCTTTTTGGCTTGAGGCCATCATGTGTGCCACTTATGTACTTAACAGGTGTCCTACGAAAGCTTTGCAGTCTATTACTCCATATGAAGCATGGCATGATAGAAAACCTTCTATTGAGCACATGCGTGTTTTTGGCTGTTTGGCATATGCTTTGGTGCCACAAGTGCAGCGCAGAAAATTGGATGATAAGGCTGTCAAATGTATTTTTGTTGGTTATAGTGCTGAAAGCAAAGGTTACAGGTTGTATCATCCGCAAACAAAACGTATTTTGGTTTCACGGGATGTAGTGTTTGTGGAAGATTCTGTTCAACCCTTGCTGTCATGTACTAGAGACAGTAATGTAATCTCACAGGACATTTATGACACTTTGTTGCCTCTTTTCAGTGGTGGAAATACGAATGTAAGTTCCAATGAGGCAAATGTACAGCCTATGGGGGTTTCTGAAAATGTTTTAGAACAGCCTATTACTGATGCAGATGTACATGATGTACTTGATGAGGAAAGGGCTGAAAATGAGCAGGCTAGAGGTATGCCAAAATGGCTGGTGCACACTTTGCATGACAGTAAATTGGATGCACCTTTATCTAGTCGTACTCGTTCAGGCTCTCGCCATGCATCTTATGCATCAGATTGTTATGCTTTGGCTGTGTCTAGTTTACATGATGTTGAGGAGCCTCTGTCTTTTGATGAAGCACAGAATTCAGAAAATTGGATTGCTGCCATGAAATCAGAATATGATGCACTTATAGAGAATGACACATGGACTTTATGTGATTTGCCTCCTGGCAAAAAGGCCATTGGTACGAAGTGGGTTTACAAGTTGAAACGCAAGCCGGATGGTGAGATCGATCGCCATAAGGCTCGACTTGTTGCAAAGGGTTATGCACAACAAAAAGGCATAGATTATGAAGAGACTTTTGCTCCCACTTGTCGTATGACTACTGTGCGTTTTCTATGTGCATTGGCAGCTCATTTTGGTTGGGATGTACATCAATCAGACATTGTTACTGCTTTCTTGAATGGTGACATATTTGAGGAAGTTTATGTAACGCAGCCTCGCGGTTTTGTCATAAAAGGACAAGAGGACAAAGTGTGCAAATGTAAGAAGGCTTTGTATGGGTTGAAGCAATCTCCTCGTGCTTGGTATGAGAAAGCTGACACTCATTTGGTTAAACGAGGCTTTCGTAACAGTCCAACAGAAAGCACATTGTATGTAAAGCGTGAGGATGATGTATTTCTCATTGTGGTTCTTTATGTTGATGATTTGCTGATCACTGGACCAAATGAGAGACATATTGCTGAATTTAAGGCTGATTTGAATGCTACTTTCAAGATGAAAGATTTGGGGCTGTTGCATCATTACTTGGGTATACAGTTTAAGCAGTGTGATGGTGGTATTGCCTTGTGTCAGAAAAGTTACATAGAGACATTGCTATGTAAGTTTGGACTTGAGGATTGCAAACCTATTGCCACTCCCATGGAAACAGGTTTGAAGTTGAGTCTACATGATGCTGGCGATCCTGCTGATGTCACTCTTTACCAAACTGCTGTTGGCTGCCTCATTTATGTATGCAACACGAGGCCAGATATTCAGTTTGCAGTCTCGCAGGTCAGCAGATTTATGCATAGCCCAGGGTCTAAGCATTGGCAGGCTGTCAAGAGGATTTTCCGCTACCTTAGTGGCACTTTACATCTTGGCTTGTTTTATCCCAAGGGGGGATCATTGCCGCCAGACTTACATGCTTTTTCGGACTCAGATTGGGCTGGTTGTTTTGACACGCGAGTGTCCACAAGTGGTTTTTGTTTCATGCTTGGCAGTTCATGTATATCATGGTTGAGCAAGAAGCAACCTACTGTGGCCACTTCGAGTTGTGAGGCTGAGTACAGGGCAGTCTTCACAGCTACGGTTGAGTGTGTATGGCTCAGACGCCTTATGGCTGACTTGGGTGTTGGACAGGACACTGCCAACACTATCTACACTGACAGTCAGAGCGCATTGGCAGTTGCGAGGAACCCAGTTTTTCATGCTCGCACAAAGCACATTGAGGTGCATTACCACTATGTCAGGGAGAGGCTCTCAGCAGGAGAGATCAGCTTGGCTTATGTGCCAACACAGGACAACCTTGCAGATCTTTTCACAAAGGCATTGTCTCGTGAGAAGCTTGAAGCTTTCCGCAAAGCTTTGGGCTTACTCCCCTTTGTGGACTGATCCTGTCCTCAGGGCATGGCACTTCCCTTTACTCATGTGCCAGCTCTCGTTCACCGCATCACTCCAGGGGGGATTTGTTACCATATACATGTGGTAGTGATGTGTGTGAACACACTAGGACCGCCGGGGCATTTTTTCCCTCTTTAGGAGGTTTTTTCCCCCGTGCATTGTATATACGCCCATCACTCTAGGGCTATCTATCTTTCCATTGCACACTAAGGAATACACTCTCTATTGTGTGCCTTGAGCTTCCTTCGTCTTCTCCAAGCTGTGTGTGTTTCTCTGCAACCCTAATTCCAACACAAACACACACACAAACCCGCAACCTAACCCTACACAAATTTGGGGCACCACCTAGTTTTGGATGCGAACTAGGACACGTAAAGAGAGAGAGAGAGAGAGAGAGAGAGAGAGAGAGAGAGAGAGAGAGAGAGAGAGAGAGAGAGAGAGAGAGAGATAGTGTTCGGGCTGCTTTGAAATGTATCGGCAATGATCAAGCAAACACAATTATATATGTAAGAAAGAGAGAGAAGAGGGAGGGGGTGCTTGTTGCATTAATACCTTCTTACAAATCTGTCATGACCGATCAAAGTGAGATTAGTATTTGTTCAACATAGCTTGAGTAAATTTCACCACGACACATCACAAGAAAAGCCACCCGAATCACTGTCTTAAGGCCAGGGGAGTCCTCTCCACCCTGTCGCCCTCTTACAATATGTGGGATTTATGGCTAAATTGATGACAACACCCAGACACAAGCTATCAAGAACTAAAAATATCACCAAGACACTTACACATCATTGTTGTCCATTACTTCACGTTGGAAGAGAGACAAAGTATCCAAGCTTAGTCCAAATCCACCCTCCTTGATTCAACAAATGTTGGGCTTACACTAGTAGGAGGAATGATAGATTTTCCACTCTCAATTGAATGATCGCTCTCTCTCTCTTACAATGGCATAGAGTTCCCGTGCTATCACCCCTATTACAACACATGCACAAGCATACGACAATGAGCTTCCACTCAAGAGCTCCTTCTAGAGAGGTTGAGCTTGGCTTCTCAAGCTATAGCATAGTGCTCTTGCTTATGGCTCCCCCTTTGTGCTAGCTACACCCTCCTTTTATAGCAATTTTGAAGGCTAGGGTTACTCCTCTAACCATTGTTGGGTTAGATTTTCATCACTTATCTAATTTCTTTTGCTTGGAATTATCAAGAAGTTGGTGTGGATAGATGAAGAAGAGAGAGAGGAGAGAAGTGGAGGTGATAGGACTTTTCATAGAAGTGGAAGTGAGAGGACTCCCCTGGCCTTAAGACAGTGATTGGGGTGGCTTTTCTTGTGATGTGTCGTGGTGAAATTTACTCAAGCTATGTTGAACAAATACTAATCTCACTTTGATCAGTCATGACAGATTTGTAAGAAGGTATTAATGCAACAAGCACCCCCTCCCTCTTCTCTCTCTTTCTTACATATATAATTGTGTTTGTTTGATCATTGCCGATACAGTTCAAAGTAGCCCGAGCACTCTCTCTCTCTCTCTCTCTCTCTCTCTCTCTCTCTCTCTCTCTCTCTCTCTCTCTCTCTCTCTCTCTCTCTCTCTCTACGCGTCCTAGTTCGCATCCAAAACTAGGTGGTGCCCCAAATTTGTGTAGGGTTAGGTTGCGGGTTTGTGTGTGTGTTTGTTGTTTTTTCCAACCTCAACCCAATTGAGCAGCACGGGATCCTACAAGGGTGCTTAGAGGCCACTCTTCTTGTTGCCCACCTCGGACTGCCTCAAATTGGAGCCCCCGGCGAGGACGGCCAAGGGTCCAGTCACACGGATGGCCAATCTAGCTATTTCCAAAGAGTCATTGGATGCAAGTGTTAAGAGAGGGCTTATCAAGCCCATCCCCAAACAGATTTGTTGCTCTCAACTTAAACATTGGCTTCCCATTACAATGATGTCAGTAGCATACAAAATTATTGACAAGGCGATAGCTCTCAGACTTGCCCCCCTCTTGAGTCGGATCATCTCTCCCCATCAACATGGGTTCATTAAAGGGAGATCTATATATGACAATATCTTGGCAACAATGGTAGGAATAGAGTATGCATACTTCTCCAAGCAAGAGTGAATCTTGTTGTAGCTGGACCTCGACAAAGCCTATGATAGGATAGAATGGTACTATATAGAAGAAGTCATGGAGCTCTGGGCTTTGGGCCTTGCTTTTGTCACCTCATACGCACACTAGGCAGTGGAAGCCAATCAGAGCTCCTGTTTAATGATAGAATTTGGGATCTTTTGAGTTTAAAAGGTCTATTAAGCAAGAATGTCCCCTGGCCCCCTTGTTGTTTTCCATCGGGTCGCATCCTCTTATTACAATGCTTGAAGCCAGTGCTGCACGGGGAGAGATTCAAGGTCTGGCATTGCCAGGCAATGACCAGCTACTGGCCAAAATGTTCACAGATGATTCGTTCCTATTCTTGAAGGTGTGCCCTCAAGTTGTCAGGAGAGCTCTGAAGATTGTGCAAACATTTTCCATGGCCTCGGGATCCAAGTGCAATATAGAGAAGTCAAGACTAATCTCCCTATCGGAGAACAACGCTTTTGACCCTGGAGTCTAGACAGGAGAGATTATCTCAAAAGGGAGTATATTTAGACGCATGGGAGCCCCCGTAGGGGTGGACGTAACCTACAGTCAAATATTTCAATGGGTCATTGAAGAAATAAGCGCCAAAATGGGAAGGTGGTATTTTGTTCTCCTACCCTTCCAAAGCCGAATTAGAATGATCAATGCTTTTATGATCCCGTATATTGCTTTCCTCAACCCCATGCTCCAGATGGCTAAGTGTAGTTGGAAAGAATTCTTAAAACCAGTGAAAAGGTTTCTTTGTAAGAACAACACAAAAACCTCCTAGCCATGGCAGTGGGCTAGATGGGAGGTAGTTGCTCGCCCGGTAGACCAAGGAGGGCTCGGAATTCTTAACCCTGTATCTCATGCTGAGGCCCTTTGTGCCAAATTTATGGTCTCATTGGCTAAACAGGACCAAGCTTGGGCTATCATGACCAAGGAAATGCTTGATGCAACAAAACTGGGATCAAAGGGGGAAAGTGGAAGGGGGTTGTGATGCACGGCAAACTGCTCGCGTCGAAGTGGTCTTATCTTAGATATGGTGGACTCTCAAGGGAGTTGATGAGGAAGTGCAAAAGTGCTGCTGAGGTTTTGAAATGGGGGGAAGTAACCAGATACTTTAAGAACTCCATATTTCACTGGTCCCCTTGGCTCTCTAAAATATTGGGGCCACCACAAAGCCCTTACTGGATAGAAATGGCCAAGAAGGTGAATAATAAGGGGCTCGTTCGACTAAAGCAATTTTGGGATGGCAACAGGAAGTGTTGGAAAACTGTTGACTCTTTATCCATCCAATTTCAAATGGATGGCTTTGATATCTTACTAGTCTATAGGGTGATTAAAGAGCTTGGTAAGGTGGTGATGCCAATTTGTGAATCCAACTTTTAATGGGACGCTTGGAGATGGCCCGGGAGTAGCCTCTTTTGGAAACCACACTCTAAAGGCATTTACCATGCATTAATGCACGAGGCTAATTGGTGTAGCCCCCGCAACAAATTATGGAAGAGGCACTGGATGGAAAAACGGTGGGAGGGAGTCATGGAGAACATCTGGATGCCAAGATGGCCTCAGTATATGAAGATATTTCTGTGGAAAGTGATGTGGGTCCGATAGTTGCTCGAGGTGTAGAATAGCCAGTGAAGACCTAGCCCACCTTTTCAGGGGATTCCAGGCAATCAAGGGCATGACTGGGAAAATATGCAAGTGGATTCAAAGGACATGGAAAATTAAGTTCTTCAAGAATGATATGTTCTTTGGTGGTAACAGGATGGGAAGTCCTACTCTTCTCGTCTGCACTCAAATAATCGGGTACTACTTCTTGCACCATATTTGGCATGCAAGGAACAACCACGTGTTTGAGGGGGGTCTAGTTGTGGCAAGCTTTTGTGAAATCATGCAAGAGAGCAGATTGATGATCCACTGATCGGATGCAAACAAACCTCAGAGGGCTGGTTTAGAACAATACATAACATCTTGTAATAAGTAAAGCCAAGGAGTAGGAGTGGTTTCTCTGCCAAGCAGATAACTTGTAATCCTTTGACCCTCAAGGCTCGGTCTGAGCTTGAGGATTGGTGTATATTTCTGTTCTTAATACTATGCACTCACAATTGTGAGTTTTGCAAAAAATTAAAAATTAAAAATGAACAGATCCATGAAAATGAAAAGTCAAAAGACTTTTTGTGTCCATATAAATATAAAGAGATGGTCTAGAGCACATTAACACACATATATTTCCTTTTGTTGATTTTTCCTTTAGTTTTTTTCTTTGGCTCTCCCCAATCTCAAAAAATTGAAAAACCTTTCGAACCGTCTTAAGAGCTTGAAGACCTGTGAAAATAAAAAGTCTAAGACTTTTTGTGTCTATATAAAGAGATGGTCGAGTGCACATTGACACATATGTGGTTCTTTTGTGTTTATTTTTCTATTAGTATGTTTTTGGACTACATAAGGGAGTCCTCAGTAAAGCGTTGGATTTTTGGTGCAATTATGGACCATTGTATAAAGCGTGCGGATAGTGCCACGAGGCAAAAAAATTTAATTTTTAATATATTTTTTAGGTTTTTGTGAGAGGTGTTGACATTTATGTACCTTTCTCTTTAAAGAGGGCCATTGAATATTGGTTTTAGTCATTATTTTTATGCTTTTGGGATCTATTGTACTCTAAACAAGTCATTATTACACTTGTTTTCAAAAAGTGTAATACTTTAGTGTGAAAAAATAATGCTAGTGTCACTTTCTCATTTTTCCTCTCACAAAGAACCCTCTTATTATTAAATTCCTCTCAATAACATTATGTAAAGATCATTATATAGGCCATAGTGAAGTTTCACCTTGTTCTCTTTAGAGTGTGCCCTTCCACTATGTATGTGGTGAATATATATTTTTGGCAATGATGCCTGAAACAGGTAAGGCATCAATGACACCTTTCCTTTTTTGGCCTATTGAGGAACGGTTTTAGTGTTGGACTGGGTTGGGCATACTTTGAGGAATGGCATCCACGTGGACGGCTGGAGTTTAGGACACATGGTTTTAGAGCCTTTGGGCGAAGGTTTCAATTCACAGCAGGATGATGTGACTCACACGTGTGATTGTGGAGACTGTGGAGAACCTGCAAGCAAGGATGAAACCTGGGCAGGCCGGTGGTGTCGGCAATACACAGTGAGGGATGTGAGGTCAGTGGTAATGCATCCTCTTGAGGTGTGCAATACTATGGAGAAGGAGGGCGATCTTCAGAGGTTTTTGTTGAGCTGGTATGCATTACTGTGGAGAAGCTGCGAGCTATCAGATACCCACAGATACACACACACAATGACACCTGCAGCAACAAGGAAGAGAAAATCTCTCTCTCTCTCTCTCTCTCTCTCTCTCTCTCTCTCTCTCTCTCTCTCTCTCTCTCTCTCTCTCTCTCTCTCTCTCTCTCTATTCTTGCTATGTTGCGCATGCGAATTTGTCGTGCAGGTACTTTTTTGTGTTGTCCAGGGAGTCCCAAGCGGGAGGATTGCGCAGAAAAGAGGATGGCAACAGGGCTTAGAAAAGAGGTGTCGAGGTCAATGTGCTTTGCCTTAATTGCTTTTTGTTGCAAGTATCCATCAAATCATAAAGGCTCTTGCTATACTTCGCATGCAAGTTCCTGCTTGCAATGGTCTGCATTGCTGCTTGATGTTGTGTGCCTTACGAGTTCCATCCATGTACAAATGTTTTGTTGCAGGTTTCAATCAAAACATAAAGGCACTTAGGCTCAGTCCAGCTCAGGCTCGATATTCTCTCTCTCTACACGTACCGTTCGCACAGTTCCTGGCTGCACCTACACGACGCTCCGTAAGATGCTCGTGAATATTAAGGCTCTTGCTGCCCAGTGTCGTCGTGTGAGTTCTCCACTTCATGAGAATGTTGTGTATCTTAACTTCCTCCTGCAGATGGTGGCAGACCCTCGGATTCTTGATTGCCTAAGACACACACAGAGAGAGAGAGAGAGAGAGAGAGAGAGAGAGAGAGAGAGAGAGAGAGAGAGAGAGAGAGAGAAGGGAGGGAGAGAGAGAGAGAGAGAGAGAGAGAGAGAGAGAGAGACTATTCAATGTCTACATGAGGCTTCACCTTAATGTTCCTAGTATAGTTTACTCTCAATCTAGAGTATTTCAAACTCCTCCCTAGTTGAAGAAAATGAAAAGGTCTTCTATACTAGAAAAACCCTCCAACAACGTAGTAAAAGTAGAGGATAGTTGAGAAAGCACTAGACAATGACATTCTTGCAATAATACTACTACTCTAACAATGGCCCTCTCAACACTAAGTAGCACTGGGCATTTAATGAAGCGGGGTGAGGAGATCCACGATCGGGAAGCCCAAACACAAAAATCAGCTCAATGTAGTCACAATTGTCAAGTTAAAACTAAACTAGGACACAAAATTCCACCCACCAACCTTGGCCATCTATCTCCTCACCACCCCTTATTTAATGGTCAATGTTACTTAGTGTTTTGGTAGTGCCCCTTTGCCTTGTAACTTGTTGGCAAAAGCCTTAGAGCGCTACAACGGCTACATGCATTGCTAAACAGCCATAAAACATAAAATAAGTAAGCTCTTATATTGCTTTAACTTCTTGTAGTATTCATTGTAGTCCCTGCAAGGATTTTGAAATTAGTGAATATTGCCAACACTTTACTCAAGCAAACGGTCAAGCTTGCTCTTATGGGGGGGACTGACCCTCGTCTATATGTAACACGGGGTCCAACTCAAGGGATCAAAGGTGGGAGTGAAAAGTTGGATCAAGATTCAATGAGGACCGCAGATTTTTTCGGCGCCGTGCAATTGTAATCTCGGCACAAAAAGTAATCTCGGCACAGTCATCACTTTCGACGGCGAGGCACGACGCCTTTTATTTGTGCATTGAAGTCAAGCTTAAAGTAGATTCTTTCATTTATGATTCTTGCAAGTATGCTCAGCATTCACTCATCCTACTTTAAAGATTTTAACTCTCTACTCACATCAAAGTAACGCAGAGACCCACACTGTATGTAATCTCGGCACACTGTGTGTAATCTCGGCACAAGGCAAAAAAACTGGCTTCTCTCTGTCCCTCTCCATTGCACACGCACACGCACACGCGCGCACGCGCGCACACACACACACACAGTAACATTCACACTCACAGACGGAAAGAAGTGTGCTTTCTCATCCAATCACCCTCAATCACAACCAAGTGATGGATTGGGATCAAGAAAACGTGGAAGGTGATCATATGCTTGAAGAGTTGTTTGATGAGGATTCAAATGCGAGTAGTGAAAGTATTGATGACGACTTCGAGGTACTCCATGAAGAAGGTGATGCAATAGGAGAAAGCCGGCCTCTTGAAGATCAAATGGTTAAGGTATTTCCGGATCCAAATCTCTATGTGTCCACAACATATTTTTCCTTTCACAGAGAGGCATATAATTACATGATAAGAGTGCTTCAAAGTGACCTCTCCACAACATTGGAGACTCTTAAAACCTATGACTCTAGAGACATGTTGGATTTGAAGAAGTGGTGCAAGATGAAGGATGAGCTTCATGTTGGGCTTGATGAGGATAGAAGGCTTTGTTTATATTTGGGAGATTCGCAGCCAGTGAGAGTTCCATGTGTTGAAGATTGGGAGGATATTGTAAAAGTTTCCTACATTGTTGAAGGATCAAAACACCAAGGGTTTAATGAAACCCTAATTTCCATCAAGTCCAAATGGTGCATTGAAGTTAGGAAGCATGGTATATCTACGATATACATCAAAGAGTACATAAATGCTTGTGGATGTAGCAATGCAACTAACACTTCAACTTCAAGATCATGGCGTCAAAGAATGGACCTGAATAAAGATCCTTCAAATGTGATCACTACAAACACGTCCGATGTAGAGGGGCACCTAAAGACCATCATGATCGAGCACAAGACAAGGCTAGTGATGGTTCGTTCTTCCAAAAAATCAGGCGCATCAAAAACTGTGATTGATTATATATGTCATCGAGGTGGTGCGCCTCGACGAAGGGGAGATAAAAAGAGAACAAGGACATCAAATAAATGTGGTTGTCCGTTTAAAATACAAGTGATAACTACCAATGGGAGTTATGATGTTCATATTTATCTAAACACTAGTCACAGTGGTCATGTTCCAGGTTCAAGAAGTGATATGTATCACTTGCCCGCCCATCCATCCGTAATTGAGTGTTGCATGGAAGATCTCTTTGATGTTAGAAATGCTCGATATGTTGTTTCTATGTCTTTGTCAAAAGAAAGATTTCACATGGAGCGAGCCTCCCTTCTTGACTGTACTATCTACAGGTTCTTTATGATACTGCATGAAATCAATATCTTCTCTTATCAAATGAGTTGTCGAGGTAGCACTTTGACTTGCTTCTTTAATAAATTGCTTTATACAGAGGATACCCTCTAAGTGATCAAGTTGATACAGGTCGCGTATCAGATGATGACTGGGTTTCTATGTATACGGAGGCTATGAAATTACGTGAAACCAACAAGGTAATGTTTTGTCATAAGTCATATAGAGTAATTCAAATTTATTTTCTTCTTACATCCAAATTTTTATGCAGGTGGTTTATTGCCAACCATACAATCCAAAAGCAGTTAATGACAAAGATAAGCCTTTTATCTTGATCATTCAAGATGACTGGATGTTACAAATGGCCAAGCGATTCTCTACAAATAACTCATGCGCTATTGACAGCACATTTAAAAAAAACATGTATGGTTTACCATTGTATGCTACAGTGTTGCCAAACCAACAAGGTTTTGGCCTACCAATTTGGTTCATGCTGTGTACGACAGATCCTAGCTGTCATCATGAAGTCATTTCTTTAAACTTGACAGTTGTTGTAGTCTTTGAGAGGATGGGCCATATTCGTCCATCAGCTATTGTGATTGATAAGTCACAACAAGAACTAGAGGCTATATCAAAGGTCGTGGATGAAGACCCGCATAGTTGGAGTGTTGACGCCAATGGGAAAAAGTATCAGGTTGCATGCCGTGTTCTACTTTGTTGGTTCCATACCAAGAAAGCATGGGTGGAGAATCTCTTACCTCGGGGTATTATACTGCTAAGTTACTTAATTGTAACTATTTGATCTATATTAAAAAATTGATGCACAACATATGCACGTTTGTTTTGAAATGCAGTAGGTTTCAAAGGAGTTAAGGGACGATGTTTATAATGATTTATCAAACTTAATGCATTGTGCAACAGAATCGGATTTTGAAGGCAGATTTCAAGAGCTTTTGGTGAGGTATTCACCATACCCAAATATAGTTCGTTATGTCACTAATGGATGGTGTGGGGGGGATTGCATGTGGAGAACCCGATGGCCAACGATGGCCAAGGTTTAGACGAATGTTTAGACATGGCAATGCTGACACCACAAACTTGGTGGAGTGCTTATGGAAATATATTAAATATACTCTTTTGGATGCTCATATTAATCGATCTATCTTGGAGCTCTTGCATGCGCTTGTGGGTGATTCGAAGTCTGGAAGTCGGATCGGTGGTACCCTCTTGAGGTTCTTTCAACAAAAACAAGAAATAGGTAATTTGTTCTCTTTTCTATTTATCGCAAATTATACGTTGAAGGTTTGGATTCATGTCTAATTCATGGTTTGCATGGTAGCTAACTCTGGGAGATATGGCGTTTGGAGGGGAACAAAGATGCAGACAACAAAAATGCTTGAAGGGGAGAGAATCTTACAAAGGTTTCAAACAACACCATCTACCTTTCAGGTTCTAAATGAAGGGTCACTTCTCTTCAAGATTCAAAGTACCACAACTAAGAGTATATGGTATCATGTCAGCTTGCAAAGAAATTATTGTGATTGTCCGGATTGGGGCAGCCAATGTAAGTATCTTAATGGTATTCGAATGATAGTACTAACACACTTTCCTCGTTTGAAAGAATTTCTACATGGTGCACATGAAGACGCATCTAATATCTACAAAGATACCACGCATCATGATTTTGAAGCGCACGATAGTGATAATAATATACAAGAGAGGGAAGATGATGTGGTGGATCTCATCAACCACCTCAAGGATGTAGTGTCAACTATACAAAAAGAGGTGTATTCCAAGGATCCCAAAGAGATTGAAGTCATCAAGCAATAGTTGCAAAACATGAAAGGGACACTTTCAACATTTGTGATTCCTACAAAGATTGATCTCCCTGCGAGAGGAAGTATTAGACAAATACAGGCCCGCGTTACAGCAACTTGGCTTAGTCATGGTGTGCCACTAGTTTGCATAAATTAAGAACAACAAAGCATAGATCTTGACGAAACGGGCCAACCTTCCAAAACCAGACGCAAGCACCAAAGAGGTAGATCTCGTGTTCGTTTTGATGAACGGCCCCGTATTTGGTGTCCACATTGTTGCACCAAAACCTTGATAGTGGATTCTCAAATGACACCCACGTGTCATGCTCTCCTCCTAGTAAAGCCTATGCACATCAAGGAAAATGTCATTCAATCTCTAGTGGGTTAAGTGATTCACGTCTGTAATGAAGCTAAGAGTTTTGGGGGGGTGATCTCTTCTTACCAATCTGGTGGTGCAAAAGATGAGGAGTATTGCTTTACACTTACTCGAGAAAATGGAGAACAACTACTAGGCATCAAAGCTTCCATCGTCAGAATGTTGTTGTTGTATTCCTCTAGTCGAAGCCATGTAATGACGTATTTGTGACAATTTTATTTCAAGCTTTTTTTTAATACGATTTTGATGAGTTTTATTCAAGCATGTTTTACACCAAACATTATTCGTGTGTTGAGATTACGTTAATGGTAGACAAATCTAAATTTCTAACTCTCTTCCATAAAAGTTATCTCTGCACAATGTGTCGAGAATACTTTTTCTCCAAAAAGTATCAATCAGCAACTCTCTGGAAAAAAATTAATCTCGGCACATTGTGTTGAGATTATTTTTTTACAAGGAGTATGGTAAACAGTTTCAAATTCCTCTCTGGAAAAAAAGTAATCTCGGCACAGTGTGTCGAGATTACATTTTTTCAAGAAAGTTAGAAATTGCCATAAAAGTAATCTCAACACACTGTGCCGAGATTACTTTTTCTCCAGAGAGTATCAAATAGCAACTCTCTGGAAAAAAAGTAATCTCGACACATTGTGCTGAGATTACGTTTTACAGGGAGTGTGGTAAACTGTTTCAAATTTCTAACTCTCTGGAAAAGAAAGTAATCTCGACACATTGTGCAGAGATTAATTTTTTCCCAAAGATAAATTCATAATCTGTGAAAAAAGTAATCTCAGCACATTGTGTCGAGATTACTTTTTTTCCAAAGAGTTAGAAATTGCCATAAAAGTAATCTCAGTAACTTTTTTCCATCAAGTTTAGAAACTAAGAACTCCCTACCATAAAAGTAATCTCTACACTCTGTGTCGAGATTACTTTGTTTCAAGAGGGTGTGATGAGGTTAGTTTTGTGGCATAGTGTAGTGTAAGTTGTTTCCGAAGTTATGTGACAAGTTGGATGTATTTGTATACAAATTTGAATACATATTCGAAGACTAGTTGGATGCATTTGTATACATTCGAAGACTTCAACTCTTTTCATCTCTTTACAAATTCAAATTTGACTCTTTCCAACTCTTTACATATACATATTCCTCTACAAATTCCTCTACTCATGGAGTTCTCAATATCAATGTAAACACTCAACTTTACATTGTATGCAATAAGAGAAAGGCTTCAAAATGTTACTCTATTTGAATAAGAAATGCATACCAAAATTGGATCACATTTTGATGTAATCTCAATACCACTCAACACTACAATTGTGCATTACGAATATAACCAAAACAAGGAGTTACGAATGTAAACAATTTTAATGTAATCTCAACACCGCTCAACACTCAATGCTTCGACAAATTATATCCAAAGCAAGGAGTTACGAATGTAAACACTTAACTTTACATTGTATGCAATAGGAAAGGCTTCAAAATGAAGTGGATTTGAATCTCAATACCGCTACCAATACAAGAAATGGACCCACACATTTTGATGTAATCTCAATACCGCTCAACACTACAATTGTGCATAAAGAATATAACCGATCAAATGAACTTTGAAGTCGAATGTAAACACTCAACTTTACATTGCATGAAAAGCAAGGAATAATGAATGTAAACACTTGTATGCAACATGAAAGACTTCAACATCGATACGAAGCGTCGGATTATATTTAAAGCAAGGAGTTACAAATGTAGCATCGACATAAAAAGCTAGCTCCGAATACCAAAAATGGTGATCTCAATATCAATGTAATCTAAATACCGCTCAACACTAAAATTGTGTCCCCCTAAACCGTGACTTCACCCCAACTGCTTGTTCAACCACTCGTTGAGCTTCTTTCTCGTAAAATCAACCTCTTCATGCCCGAACCAATCCTTTTTTAACTGCCAAAAAATATATGCATAAAAAACCATGTAGATCTCAAACAACCTTGACAATAAATGTTCAAGACATACATTTACCATATTGAATTGAGGTTTCTTGTCTTTGAACGTGGTCTTGATAAACAATTTCATTACAGTCATTACATAATATCCACAATCGATTACATTTGGTTGTTGAGGACACTGCAAACAATAACATATCATTAAATTATCAATAAAAATGTCAGTACTTGATTAAAAAAAACTACACTAAAGCTATCAACCTTTGAAGTAATGATTTCACATGATTCCCGTGGATCTTCTAGCTCCTCTTTGACTTGTAGATTTGTACAATGTGTACTTAAATGCTTTAGTACCCTTCAACCAAATGCATGCTTTTAATTGAAGGCTTATCAAACAACTCAATCATTATGAAGGAGTAAAAGCAATGCATACCTAGACACACTCAGTAACAGTCTCTCCATGGTGACAATGGAGAGTGAGTAAAAGAGTAGTATCGGTGACCATCATCGAGAAAGAGGAGGTATGCGTACCACATGGGCATTGTAAAATGCCAAAAGAACCCAATGAGATCTACACAAACATGTCAACTTTAGACTTCGCATTTACTTGTCTATTGTGTAATACGTAACAGTAAAATAATCATACCCATCCAAGACAGGGAAGAATGTAAAGATATGACTTCCTAAATCGGGAGTCCCAAAGAAATTGTCGAGAGTATGGTCTCCTATAGTATGCTCCGAGACAAAAGGGTACCACATGCTATCCACCCACCATACCGCTGAGAGAACATCTGGCGGTAATATATTTTCCATCCATCTATCAAATAGTAGTTTAATGAGTTATAAGAGCATAAAAATCTACATCACTTAAACATAGGGACATTTTTCTCACAATGCAAAGAGATTGATAACGTTTGTCGAAGCCTCAAGATCTAAAACATCATCGATAACTTGGGCATCTAGACCCGATTCAAGGACAGTTCGACTTGATCGCAAGAGAAATGTAACTCCTTTATGGCACCTACATTAAAATGAATACACTTACATTGTTTACCTGTTTAATACGCTTGAAAGATTTACACATTTTATACAAATCTATATCAGCAACAAACCTTTCCAAAAGTTGCTCCATATTCAAGTCGTGGCTCTCACATACAAGGTGGTCATGGCTCACCACGAAAGTAATCCTTTCGGCATGCGTAAAGCTAGAAGTGGATGACGAAACATGCTATAATAACAAAAATATTGTAAATCGAGCAAATATCAAAATATAACCACTTGAAGAAAAAAGAGTTGCACAAAACTTACAATGGAAGACCCATCCTCACAATCATTGATTTCTTCTTCGTCGGCACTAGAATTTTCCTCATGAGAGACATCGGCATCATGTGGGGTCCCATTCGCGCGAGCTTTGTACCCGCGCTTTATTTTTGCCTCCATCTTTGCTACTCTACTCGGCATGTCTGCTTCCCATGCAATCTTTTGAGCTTTAATCCAAGCATGTTCCCATTCTATTTGTGATTTCCCTTCTCGATCATAAACTCTTTCCCACTCTTTAGTTGCTCGTTGCTCTAAATCTTTGTGAAACTTTTTTCGTGCCACTGTTACTCTATGTGCAACATTCCCAAATCTTGTCATGCGTTGGCGTTTAGATCTAGGTGACACTGCTCTTGATGGTCTCTCACTAGTTTTAGGTCGCCCTGATTTATGCTCTGGAATATGGATATTAGTGATTTTATGAACATTCTTTAGATGTCTAATAAGAAGACATCGCCTCTCGTACGAAACAAGAAAAAAATAGAGATACCTACAACTTGAAGTTACAACTCACACATAGGACTTAGTGAGGTGAAGCATCCCTACCGGAGAAGGTAAGCCAACCCATCATATGGGCTTGGGGAACATCCCCTAATGGCCACATGCAGGAACCTTGGACACAAGAAGCTCTTGCTCTATTCACTGAGCTAGCACTTGTTGACAAGCTTTGAGCTAGTTCACATGTGGCATGGATAGCTAACATGTTGTTTACCCGCAACCAATTCTATGTAGTTCACATGTGAAGAGGTGTGCAACAACAAACGTAAGCAAGGGCAATCTCAATAGGCGGGAAATATCCAAGTGATAGTAAAATCCAATCATAACCGCCAATGCATTGAGCAGGCTGAAATCTTTGTCATCGTGTGTGGTTGCAATGTTGCTCCACCTCCAAGGGTAGGAGCTAGCTCGCTACAACACCCAATAAGTGCGCAACAAATTTCAAGCAATCCCCATGGAAACAAGTGATGAAATCATGAGGCCTGTCAATTAAGATGTCTTCAATAACATAGGAACCTCAATTTAACATTTGAAAGCAGGACTTCATTAAGCGGAATAGTGCGTGGAAAATTTGACATTTGAAATAGGTTATGCTGGCTGAGTTGGACTCCATTGACAAAAATAATACATGGAAGCTAGTACCAAGGCCCAAAAAATGCCATTGACAAAATGATAATGTAAAGTCCCCAACCCGCCAATACCAAGATCGGGATGGGATCCTTGACAGGTCTCTAGATCTGATAAAAAATCAAAGTCTCTAAACAAGAAAAATCCAAGGAATAGACCTTTACCATTGACAATGGCTTGGGTCTATAGCCTTAGAAGAAGACCTAGTCCTGTCTCGCAGCGGAAACGGGACAATGTATTAAAGTCCAAAAAACTATTTCGGCCCTATAATTGCCACAATTGGCCAAAGGTATCCTTAACCAACGCTTTTTTCCCCCTAACAGATGTGAGGGCACAGCCGCTGGTGGACTCCTCTTCCAAGTGAAGAAGTTTTCTAAATGTTTTAGTACACAGGGATGGATAGTTACCTGACTAATCAGGTCCACCCGTCCATGATTGACAACCTTAGTCAATCCCCACTTACCACCCCACACTCACACAAGATTCATTTATCTTATTATTACATTGTTTTTAACATTTAAAATAATCGTTTCTTTTAACGTTCCATCATAGTAATTCCTTGAAGACAGCATTGAAAGCATTCTTTTAGAAAACAGACATCTTTAAACTTAAGACAGGGTACTGTCAATCAAAACATTATCCATAATAACCATGACCAATACTCTTCTTGTCTCAAGACCACCTAAGGGTGAGAAAAGGCACCCCTTCCTTATTCAAATCCGAAACATCAAGACATGATACGGAGTAGAAACTCATCATTCATGGGGGTAACCGACTTATCCGTGGCTAGAAAGCCAATCATTATCATCAATTTATACTAAAGAGTCGGAGGTGTCTTGAGACAAGATGTCTTAAGGATGATCAAATATATCTTTCCTAATTCAACCAGTTTTAACCCAAACAATTCTTTCCTACATTATAAACAAATGCACGTTGGAAGTTACCTTCCGTTTTCAGCCAGTTTATCCTTCTTACATATGCAATGCTAAATTATTAAAAAAACTTAAACTAATTAAAGACTTAATTGAATAATGGGACACCCACCTGAGATTGATTGGCCATCTGCTGCTGCGTTGGCGCCTGAAGACTCTCCTCTGTAGGCCTACTACTAAGCCCAGCTTCGTCGTCGTACGACACTCTAGTTCGTTTTGGAGCTACGTCCTCATCATCAGATGTAGGATTTTCTTGGGTTCTTTTTGGTGCCATAACTTCTTATCCTTATAAAAAGGTCGTCTAATTATTAGGTGAATAATTCAAAATCTAGACTTAACCTTTGTATTCAACCGTAACCCATCCAAGGTTAATTTATAGTCTTAATTGATAAATTCTTGATCTAGTAATTTCTTATTTGTCTATATAGGCATGATAACTTTTTCCACCGCTTCCCTAACTTTCTTATAATTTTCTATATCTTTTTCCTAATTTTTCCATCAACTTTTAAGCTAATAATCTACTTATTTTGGGCTTAATATTTATTGTATTTAATTTCTCTTAAAGATTTCATTTCCTTAACTTGATATCATAGGTTTCCACTTACTATAATTTTTCTAAAAACTTTTAACCACAAAGTCTATTTATTTTAATTAATCATTTGCTAAAAATAGGACTTTTGGTCAATTATAATTTGTTAACCTCACTAATTAACTATGGTATAATTACCACAAGTAGATAATAATATTTTTGACCTCTGGTAATTATCTTATTATTTTCCAACTTAATTATAAATTTCCATCTTCAATTTTAAGCTAAATTTAGGATAATTTGACTTAGATAAATATCTATACTGCTTTTTTATCCTTGGTATAATTATCACGGCCCCTTTACCGTATAATATAGCTCTGATAAATAGCATGTAATCATATAGCATGATTTACTAATTTTTCTTTTTAGTTTTTAGCTAGAAATAGTATAATTTAACTTAGATAAATATCTATACTACTTTTCTAACCTTGGCATAATTATCATGGACTTTTCATCATGTATCATATCTCTGATAAATAGCATGTAATTATATAGCATGATTTACTAATTTTTCTTTTTAGTTTTTAGCTAGAAATAGTATAATTTAACTTAGATAAATATCTATACTACTTTTCTAACCTTGGTATAATTATCACGGCCTCTTTACCTTATAATATAGCTGTAATAAATAGCATGTAATTATAGCACATGATTTACTAATTTCCCCTTTAATTTACTCCTAAAAATAGCTTAATTGTACTAACCACTGATAAATATTGCACAGCATTTAAAATAATTTTACTAATTTCCCCTATTTAAGTTTGTCCAAAAACAGAGTATTTCGGCTAAAGTAATTAGCTAGATTAATTATCTAAGCCTTTCCTAATTATCACGTGTTTCTTATCACCTAATTAACCACTGATAAATATCTTACAGCATTTGAAATCACTTTACTAATTTTCCATATTTAATTTTCTCAAAAAATAGAGTATTTATGCTAAAGTAATTAGCTAGATTCATTATCTGAGCTTCTCCTAATTATCACGGGTTCCTCAACACCTAATTAACCACTGATAAATATCTCACAATATTTGAAATCATTTTACTTAATTTCTCCCATTTAATTTGCTAAAAAAATAGAGTATTTCTGCTAAAGTAATTAGCTATATTAATTATCTAAGCTTCTCCGAATTATCATAGTTTCTTCAACACCTAATTAACCAGTGATAAATATATCATAGCATTTAAAATCAATTTACTAATTTTCCCTATTTAATTTGCTCAAAACACAGAGTAATTCTGCCTAATTAATTAGGAAAATTACTCAAAAAATTATAGGATAATGTTTCTAACTTAATGACTGTCTAATGAAACTCTGATAATTACCTCAACTTAATCGAAGCTTAATTAATATATTTACCATTAATTCATGATTAATTTGGCTTATTTCAACCCTAATATGATAGGATAATTAATTAGCTTAATATTACTAAGCTTAATTATAATAATCAACAGAAATTAATTAATTAAGAGAGGTTTTATGAGTATGCATAGGCCTAATCTTTGATTTATTAACAAAATAGTTTAATCTAACCTTGCTAATTAAGAAGGATTAGACTAATTACCGTTTTAGGTTAATCAATTAGAGATTAATCTCTAATGATTTCTGCGTAGTGTTCTCTCTAGATGAGAGAGAGAGAGAGTATCAAGGCTCTGAGTCTGTGTAAAATGTGAAGCTAGGGGTCCTATTTATAGTTTTCTGGCACTCATAAGCTCTCACCGGCTGAAAAAGGCAATTGCTTGTAGTTCAAGCAGTCCCCTACAGGTCAAAAAACGCTCCCTGCTGCTAAATGAGTCCCTGGCAGGTCAATGATGACCCTCCCATTACCTGCCAGCTTTTAAAATATCAATTCTGCTATATTTTGACCTATTTTTGCTTAATTGGTAAATATCTTGTAAATATCTAGGAGGCCTTTAATAAAGTCTATGCTTAAATGATTACTGCAACCCTTCAATTTTACCTATTTTACTCAATTCACAGTGCAAACTTCCAGGGGTCATAACTATGCTAGTTTTTATCGGAATTCTTTCTAGCCCGGGGTTTGTTGTGCTTAAGATTCCAAAAATACCAATATTTGCCATGGTCGAACAATGCCGCATTGATTTTTCAATAATCATATCAGTTTGATTAAGCTTTATACAACCTTTAAGGTTTCAGAAACTGGAAACCTTACAATCACCCCAACTTAAGAATTTGAGATGTCCTCATCTCAACCGAAATTGGGAAAATCTTTGAGAAGAGAAATTCATCCCCCGAAAGTGGCATCTTCGAAGGGATAACCTTTCCACTTTACCAAATGTTACTGATTATTCTAAGAGTTCTTTCTAGTTTCTGGTTGGAGTTACTTGCTAGCCAATTTTTCCTCAAGAAACTCTTAGTGTTGAGCCCATCTTAAAAACCTTTAAAAACCATTTGTATCATCTCAAAAACCAGGTTAATTCAATTCCATAAAGATCCATATATCCACCTCGTCAATATGAACGTGCTCGGTCTAACTGACCATTCAGAGCAATCAACGTTCGACAAGTATCATGTATTTTAGCTTTGCCAATCTGAATGCACTCTGCGTGTTCTTGCCATTCTGAGCAATCTGCGTTCGGCACAAGCTTCCACCATTGCACTAGAGGTACCCCCTCTGTGCTTTAACTTAGTTGACCAACAATATGTAAAGGGTTTTAAGAAGTATCATACCAAGAGTTCTTTTTGGTTTCCTATTAGTCTCGTACCTTAATACTTTCATATCTAGGTCATTTTCTAAGGAAGGTTATCGTGTGCACAAGGATGTGAATCGGTTTCTTGATAACTACCTCATTTCTATGATTCGAATTTTTTCTTCCTGAACCTCTTTGTCATTTGCTAGATCTACCCTTAATTTCTTGATTGAATACTAACTTAACTTTAGATTCATTAAATAATTTTGAAGAAGAAAATCATGTATACCATTACAATATATAAGTAACTCAAGTTTTTTTTTTTTACATTATTGATTTATAGTGGTTTACAAAGCTCTAAGATTGCTAGCTATGGCCAAGCGAGTGGCTCTTTTATCTTTCTTATTCACAAGGTTGGTTCTCCTATGATTACATAAGATCTGGCTCCTCTTGCTCTTCCTCTACCTCGTCCTCCATTTCTACCTCCTCGTACATTATCTCCTTGATTTTGAGGAATGGCTCTAGCAATAATTCGAGGGTTTTGTTCTTCTCGACAGTTATTTCTATAGTGCCCCATTTGATTGCATCCATAGCACCTAACGTTTGGAAAGGTCTGTTCTCAGTTTACTGCTGCAGCTACTCCACGTTGTTGATATCCCTAGTTGGAATTATCCCTGCTCTTCCCCTAAAGTTACTAAATCCATTATAGTTCTTTATAGAGTTGGTTCTTTCAGCTGCAAGAGGCTTAGCCCTGAGAAGGGCATCCTATATTGATGTATGCCTCATGGCTTTGATCCATACCTCTGCATCTCATTCCACGTTGACCCCTTTACCTTTGAAGCTGGGGGGTTGCGCTTGTTTGAGAAGAAACAAGCACGGTATAAAGAACAGAAGCAGGTATGTACATGGTTTCGTAAGATCGATGGACTGACAATTTAAAGACTTATGACATGGGTAGGATTTAACTTCAGAATAGATACAAGATCAAGATATTCAATTCAAAAGACTTGGTTCTTTATTTATAAGGTGAATATTTACAAGGATAGCCTTACAAAAGAGCCTTAGGTATCTCATCCTAACTTGTTGTAAATTTTTGCGGCCTTTAAAGGATCCGCATAGCCGACTGATTTGGAATATGGTGATACAAACGATGGTTGTTTGTAGTCAGATTTCTACAATCTTTTAATTGATTGGTATATAGTTCTTATACTCATTGAAAATCGGAAAGTAAATTATAAGGTCCAAATTCTTAGGGGTATTCTGAGAAAAAGTTCTGATTCTTCGATATGGATTTATCTCCACCACTCTATCCCATACCCATTCGTTCAGGGGTTTTCCCGTGCCTCCTGGGTAGGGAGGAACAGTGATACTCGAGTTTGTACCCAAGAAGTAGTACAACTGAACCACTCTCAGTTCCTCAGCCCATCGTAGTTTCTTTAAATCCGTGGTAAGACATCCCAGCTTCCAAGCATTGATGTAATAGATCCCGCCTTCATTGCTCCCTTCGAGCTCCCAGCCTTTATCTATCCGAGTCGTATGAGGAGTGTGAGCCTTCATTAGTAGCTCCATCACGCTCCGTCGGAAAAAATAGTTTGGAGAACGACAAGCATTCTCATAAATAAGCTCAAAGACTTGGAACTTGCGATATTCAACCACACAGGATCTTCCTAAATTATTGACGCATAAGCATTAGATTAACTAATCAATTTTTCTTGTTTCTTTTTAAATTTTCAGACAGTACAAAATTTTCCCAAACTAACCCAGGCTCTGAAATCTAGGCTCTGATACCACTTGTAAAGTCCCCAACCCGCCAATACCAAGATCGGGATGGGATGCTTGACAGGTCTCTAGGTCTGATAAAAAATCAAAGTCTCTAAACAAGAAAAATCCAAGGAATAGACCTTTACCATTGACAATGGTTTGGGTTTATAGCCTTAGAAGAAGACCAAGTCCTGTCTCGCAGCGGAAACGGGACAATGTATTAAAGTCCAAAAAACTATTTTGGCCCTATAACTACCACAATTGGGCTAAGGTATCCTCAACCAACGCTTTTTCCCCCCTAACAGATGTGAGGTCACAGCCGTTGGTGGACTCCTCTTCCAAGTGAAGAAGTTTTCTAAACGTTTTAGTGCGCAGGGATGGATAGTTACCTGACTAATCAGGTCCACCCATCCATGATTGACAACCTTAGTCAATCCCCACTTACCACCCCGCACTCACACAAGTTTCATTTATCTTATTATTACATTGTTTTTAACATTTAAAATAATGGTTTCTTTTAACGTTCCATCACAGTAATTCCTTGAAGACAGCATTGAAAGCATTCTTTTAGAAAATAGACATCTTTAAACTTAAGACAGGGTACTATCAATCAAAACATTATCCATAATAACCATGACCAGTACTCTTCTTGTCTCAAGACCACCTAAGGGTGAAAAACAACACCCCTTCTTTATTCAAATCCGGAGTGGATAAACCCCCACCCAAGGTTCCGGGTGCCCATACACCAAACCAGTTGCCCATACAACCGGGCGGCTCCCCTAGGATAAAAAACGGTATCCTAACTTATGTAGAAACATCAAGACATGACACGGAATAGAAACTCATCGTTCATGGGGGTAACCGACTTATCCATGGCTAGAAAGCGAATCATTATCATCAATTTATAGTAGGGAGTTGAAGGTGTCTTGAAATAGCTGTCTTAAGGATGATCAAACATATCTTTCCTAATTCAACCAGTTTTAACCCAAACAATTCTTTCCTACATTATAAACAAATGCACGTTGGAAGTTACCTTCCGTTTTCAGCCAGTTTATCCTTCTTGCGTATGCAATGCTAACTTATAAAAAAAATTAAACTAATTAAAGACTTAATTGAATAATGGGACACCCACCTGAGATTGATTGGTCATTTGTTGCTACGCTGGCGCCTGAAGACTCTCCTCCGTAGGCCTACTACTAGGCCCGGCTTCGTCGGCGTGAGATGCTCTAGTTCGTTTTGGAGCTACGTCCTCATCATCAGATGTAGGATTTGCTCGGGCTCTTTTTGGTGCCATAACTTCTTATCCTTATAAAAAGACTGTCTAATCATTAGTAAATAATTCAAAATCTAAACTTAACCTTTGTATTCAACCGTAACCCATCCAAGGTGATATTTATAGTCATAATTGATAAATTCTTGACCTAGTAATTTGTTATTCGTCTATATAGGCATGATAACTTTTTCCACCGCTTCCCTAACTTTCTTATAATTTTCTATATCTTTTTCCTAATTTTCCCATTAACTTTTAAGCTAATAATCTACTTATTTTGGGCTTAATATTTATTGTATTTAATTTCTCTTAAAGATTTCATTTTCTTAACTTGATATCATAGGTTTCCACTTACTATAATTTTTCTAAAAACTTTTAACCACAAAGTCTATTTATTTTAATTAATCATTTGTTAAAAATAGGACTTTTGGTCAATTATAATTTTTTAACCTCACTAATTAACTATGGTATAATTACCACAAGTAGATAAGGATATTTTTGACCTCTTGTGATTATCTTATTATTTTTTAACTTAATTATAAATTTCCATCTTCAATTTTAAGCTAAAATTAGGATAATTTGACTTAGATAAATATCTATACTACTTTTTTATACTTGGTATAATTATCACCGCCTCTTTACCCTATAATACAGCTTTGATAAATAGCATGTAATCATATAGCATGATTTACTAATTTCCCTCTTTAGTTTTTAGCTAGAAATAGTATAATTTGACTTAGATAAATATCTATACTACTTTTCTAACCTTGGCATAATTATGACTGCCTTTTTACTCTATAATATAGCTCTGATAAATAGCATGGAATCATATAGCATGATTTACTAATTTCCCTCCTTAGTTGTTAGCTAGAAATAGTGTAATTTGAATTAGATAAATATCTATACTACTTTTCTAACCTTGGTATAATTATCACGGCCTCTTTACCCTATAATATAGCTCTGATAAATAGCATGTAATCATATAACATGATTTACTAATTTTCTCTCTTTAGTTTTTAGCTAAAAATAGTGTAATTTGACTTAGATAAATGTCTATACTACCTTTTTAATCTTGGAATAATTATCATGGCCTCTTTACCCTATAATATAGCTCTCATAAATAGCATGTAATCATATAGCATGGTTTACTTATTTCCCTCTTTAGTTTTTAGCTAGAAATAGTATAATTTGACTTAGATAAATATCTATACTACTTTTCTAACCTTGGCATAATTATCACGGACTTTTCATCATGTAATATAGCTCTGATAAATAGCATGTAATCATATAGCATGAGTTACTAATTTCCGTCTTATTTACAAAATTAGGTTTATTTTTCTCCTTTTCCCCTTGCCCTGAACCGGCATTTGTGAAATTGAAAATAGCAAGATATTTTCCAAGATAAAATTTTAAGACATTAGGTTAATTTTTCTCCTTTTCCCCTTGCCCTCAACTGGCATATTTGAAATTGAACCCGGCATGATATTAAACTGAGACACATTAGGTTATCAATCTTTTCGAGTTTTTATACTATTTTTCTTGAGGAATTTCTCCCTTTCCTCTTGCCCTCAACCGGCATTTTTGAAATTGCAATCGGCACGATATTAAGCTGAGACACATTTTTTACGAACATTGTAATCAGAATCAGACGACGCTAAATACTCTCTCTCTCTCTCTCTCTCTCTCTCTCTCTCTCTCTCTCTCTCTCTCTCTCTCTCTCTCTCTCTTTCATACGAAAATGCAGATAGAGTCCACAACAGTGTTCGGGAAAGGGGTAAAAAGGGTGGTCATTTGGTCGGTGTGTACAATGTGGTGCAGGACTTGCAGACGCGTAGTCTCTCGGCGACCCAAGAGAGGAAGCGTGTGCCAGCAGTCTTCGAGAAAATTCATTTTTCCAAACATACAAACTTCCTTTCCTTGATTTTGTCAAGAGGATATATTTAAAAATCAATTTATTTTTCAAGTTTTTACACTATTTTTCTCAATTTTTGGGCGGAATTTCTCCCTTTCCTCTTGCCCTCAATTAATTGACTTTTTTGAAATTGAAACCGGCAAGATATTAAGCTAATACACATTTTCTACGAACACCGCAATATTTCCTTGATTTTGTCAAGAGGAAATATGTAAAAATTAGGTTATCTTTTTGGGTTTCTACACTATTTTTCTCAATTTTTGGGTGGAATTTCTCCCATTCCTCTTGCCCCCAACTGACTTTTTTGAAATTTAAACCGGCAAGATATTAAGCTGAGACACATTTTTTACGACCACTGCAATTCAAGAGGAAATATGTAAATTAGGTTATCTTTTCGGGTTTTTGCACTATTTTTCTTCAAGAATTTCTCCCCTTCCTTTTGCTCTCAACCAGCATTTTTGAAACTGAAATCGAAAGATATTAAACTGAGACACATTTTTTACGAACACTGTAATCAGAATCAGACGGCGCTAAATAGTCTCTCTCTCTCTCTCTCTCTCTCTCTCTCTCTCTCTCTCTCTCTCTCTCTCTCTCTCTCTCAGGCTCAGGCAGTGGGAGGCCTGAATGCTACTCGCGAGGTGGAGCGCGCCTGCAGCATTTGATTCATTGCCCGGATTCAGCCCAGGCCCGTCCCTTCGTGCAGTCTCTCTCTCAAACTCTCGAGTCTCTCTCTTCGTGCTTCGTGCAATCTCTCTCTCAAACTCTCTCTCTTCGTGCAGTCTCTGTCCGCTATCGGGGCTGCTAGGGCACACCAACCGGGATTAACTCCTGTTGACACGTGTCCGGGGGGAGGGTCGGAATCCGTTCCCCCATTATCCTTAGTATAGAAGTATAGAGAGAGAGAGAGAGAGAGAGAGAGAGAGAGAGAGAGAGAGAGAGAGAGAGAGAGAGAGAGATGGCAACAACTTGGAGGCGTCTGAGCTGACTCCTCGCGTCTGACTATGGCCGGATGCAAGAGAGCATGACAATAATAATTCAGTGCTCGAAAAAAACTTTTTACCAAAAACTTGGCAAACCTACATATGTGAAACAACATAGGTAAATCGACATAATGTGAAGGTTTTTACACCAAATTACACTATTTTTTTCAAAAGTTTGTAGGTTCTCTCACCTTCAAACATAAATTTAAAGGTAAATTTCAAAATTTGTAGGTGGGATTACACTAAACCTAGGTTTTTTTCGAGCACTTTAATTTGTCACAGCCTGAGGCGAGGTGAGAGCCCAGCTCGTGCGCAATATTCAGTCCAAAGATGCGGCCGCGTGGGCTGCTTGGGGGGTGGCAGTGGGGCACTGTGAGAGCGCAGAACAGCATCAAGTGAATGGCAGCGATCGTCGGCAAAATGGGGGCAGTAGACGGTTTGATGGAAATGAGCAGAGAGGTCGGGTGCCTGATGCACACCACCGACGGTCACAAACCCAGGACAGACCTTCATATCATCATATATCACTATATATCAGAAGGGAAGGCAAGGACAATGTCAGTGATCAGAAGAGAGACCCTGCGTCCACCATAGCCAGGGATCATGAAGGTGGGAAGACACGGGAATACACCCCTTACATGGCATCAAGAGCAATGGAGCTTAAGGAAGAAGGCAATTGGAGATTTTAGAGAAAAGATTATTTGGGCGCTATGGATCAGTATGAGCTTGCCCTCAAGCTTACCCCTCCAAACCACTCAAATCGTGGTGTCTTCCATAGCAATCGTGTCGCTTGCCTCATGCAATGAAGCCTGCTCAGCATGATGCTGCTATTCGAGAATGCAACCTTGCCCTCGAAGTCCACCCTGGCTTTTCACTGGCTCTGTTTCGACGTGCTCGTGATTATGAATCTGTTGGAAATCTTGAGCTTGCTCTTCAAGATGTGCAACTCCTTTTGCAAGGGGATGTGAGTCACCCAGATGCCCTGGACATGGTCAAGGCGATGAAGCCCAACAAGATCTTCAAGGTAGACCTCCAACACCAGCTTCGGTCTTGAGAGCGCCGTCGGCAAGATGTACACACGGGACGGGTTGGATACACCTCAGTGCATCCTCGCCTCTTGAGTTCCGACTCGTGACGCTCGAGTATCGAGCACCACTTGCAGCAAAGGGTGTGTGGCACTGCGTGCAGGTCCCATCACCGTGTAAGTTGAGTAGGCCATGAAGAGCCGTCGAGGTCGCGTCCATTAAAATCGGCGGAGAAACCAGCGCAATCAAAGCAACTCTCTCTCTCTCTCTCTCTCTATGCCACCGGGCTTCAGAATTCACTCGCCGGATCATCGTGCGCTTGCCATGTGGCAGGGGGAGCCGGAATTCCTTCCCCCATTATCCTTAGTATAGATTATGCATACACAAGTTAGATTCACAAAAGTGGGCGAAAAAAGCCTCGTACTCTTTCTTCTTGTTACCTCTCTCTTCTTTCCCAAGGGACGGAGGTACTTGTATAAAATTTATTATATTCGATTTTGACGTCCAGTAAGTTATACTATAGTGGCAGTGTTGTTGAGTACGTAGCTTTTGGATTCAATCCAATCACACTGATCCACGTTTCGTGCTAAAAAATGGACGGTAGAATTGCTCTTCCGAGGGAGGGAAGGCTCGCTAAATTTTTTGTGGGTCTAGAGAAGTGTAATTTCCTTTTGTGTCAATGGACAGCCTCCATGGTGAAGGCACATTTATTTTTGAATTTCATTCATCGGCTCTCGTGAACCTGACCATAATCTCGAATGGTTTATAATATATTAGGAAAAGCTCCACTTAAATAATAAGATGAAAGGTGCACATTTACATATCATTATTTGAAAACAAAATAAAATAAAAAAGAAATGAAATTTGAAAAAACACATTAAAAATTAAAACAAAAGAATATACTAATACTTTCCACATGATCGCATACAAACAAGCCTTAGAGGACTGGTTTAGAACAATACATAACATCTTGTAATAAGTAAAGCCGAGGAGTAGGAGTGGTTTCTCTACCAAGCAGATAACTTGTAATCCTTTGACCCTCAAGGCTCGGTCTGAGCTCGAGGATTGGTGTATATTTTTGTTCTTAATACTATCCACTCACAATTGTGAGTTTTGCAAAAAAAAAAAGCCCAAAAAATAATAAATCAATTTAATAATTTACTAAAATGATTTTTTGTGAAGTCTTTAAATAAAAGGACTCTTTACAAGAGAGAGTATTTAAAAAAATTTATTGAAACAATACTTCCCATTAATTTTTCCATGGGACTCTTGGGAATCTTTCAACTCCAAAGCAAAAAAAAAAAGTCGCCATCATCCCTCACATCCCTTGCCATGCTACCTATGTGGAGAGTTTTCCTCACACCGGCCATGGCGTCTCTCTCTCTCTCTCTCTCTCTCTCTCTCTGTGTGTGTTCACTTGCACCTCGCAGCCTAGCTCGTCTCTCTTGCTCTCTCACCTTGTCCATATGTGTTGCTCCCAAAATATAACATACATGGAGTCCCGCCCTCTCTCTCTCTCTCTCTCTCTCTCTCTCTCTCTCTCTCTCTCTCAGCTCTGATGTTTTTCCCACCCCTCTGTTGCCCTATCTATCCATTTCTCTGCCTTCACCCAAAGTTGGCTTCTCTCTCTCTCTCTCTCTCTCTCTCTCTCTCTCTCTCTCTCTCTCTCCTCCCTTATTACCTTTTGGACTTTACCTTCCCAAAGATCAGTGGGGCCAAACCATCTCTCTCTTGCACTCTTTCCACAGAAGGACATCTGTTCTTAATCTCTCTCTTTCATCATGCCCTTAGAGCGACCACGTCTCTTTGTGTCCCCCTCCACAAAGTATCATCGTTAGACCCCCCTTCAATGTTGACAGCATTGGGACCACCACTACATGAAAAAAATCCTCTGTCTCTGGTTGCCTTTGTATTGACACTCGACAATGCAGCCCCCTCTCGCGCAATTTGCTCCCAGTTTTTCCTCAAACCCCTCAACACATCTTTGTGTATTCATATCAACACTAGTGATCCAAAATTGATCGGACCTATTGTTTCCTAGCATCCCCTCGGGCACTCTATACGCCATTGTCATCTGTAGTACCGCGAGTGTGCAACGAGAGAGAGAGAGAGAGAGAGAGAGAGAGAGAGAGAGAGAGAGAGAGAGAGCAAAGGGAAACAACCCACAGCTCCGAGGACCCTACCTTCGCAAGCTCACCTCGCCGTCTGCAGTGCACAAGATGCACACACTTGCAAGCTCAAATCATGGCCTTGCTCTGTAACCCAGGGTGCACTGCCCTAGATGAAGAGACACTCGTTCACCCTTGGTCTGCCAGTGCTCAAAGTTAACACACAAATGTGCACACACAAGCCCTGCTAGGAGGTGCAAAAACAATAATCTATTTACTTCTCTCTCTCCTTCACCTAAACACATGGCCTCTCTCTCTCTCTCTCTCTCTCTCTCTCTCTCTCTCTCCCAACGTCCTCTGCTATCCGGGAGGATCTCTTGAGATTCCTCTTAATAAGCTTCAAACCAAAAATTGGCAGGACCTACCAGGTACTCTTTAATCTTTTGTTTTGAAAAAGACTATGGAGCAAACTCCTATGAATACTCTTTAATCCTTTGTTCTTTAAAGTCTCTTTCAGCATGCCAAAAAAAAATTCATTTCATTAGTTTATTAATCAAGAAGATTCCTTCTGCCTCGCCTTCGCAAAAGCAAAAGTTTGTTCATCGTTGATTCCCACGCTGCGTCTGGCCTTGCCCCGCATGCAAAGGTCACTAGGAGGAATACCCGCACGCTGCATCTGTTCCAAACTGTTCAAAGCATCCTAGCCCTTCCCTTGTCGAGCATAGCCGACGATAAGTGAAGTCCATGGTGATGCAGATCAAGTAAAGCCCGAGCTTTCTGAAGCTCGCCACACTTTGCATACATAGTGAC
The DNA here is from genome assembly GCF_014529385.1 of Adiantum capillus-veneris. Classification (NCBI taxonomy): domain Eukaryota; kingdom Viridiplantae; phylum Streptophyta; class Polypodiopsida; order Polypodiales; family Pteridaceae; genus Adiantum; species Adiantum capillus-veneris. The sequence continues at coordinate 119,425,274 of NC_140937.1, read as the reverse complement.
TAAAGCGTCAGAGTATTGCTTGTCAGAAGTGCCCCTTTCCTGCAGCTTGTGGTGTATGTGGGTGCTTTGGTCCTCAGCGACATGCTCTTGCTCCACAAACGGCTCCACATGACAGCTCCTACGCAGAGAAATACAACTACACCCAGGGCATCCTTTGCACGCAATGCCTGATTCCCCGGGTGTTGGGTACCCATGTCAAGTTTGCATCACAGATGTGGTGATACCCACTTGGGCTAATGACATTCATCGAGAGAGACCTTGATGATTCTCTCTTGCGCATGATAAGAGAGAGAGAGAGAGAGAGAGAGAGAGAGAGAGAGACATCCACCACCAACATTTGCTCTTGGGAGGGCACCCTAATAGTATCAAGATCCACTCTCCATGCGCCTATGTTGGAGACAAACCACGCACACACTCCAACCTCAATTGTTTGATTCTCCTCCGCCTCCTTACCTTGCCCACTCCTCATTGCGCTGATCCTCCCCTTGCTCGTCCCATCCCGCACATAGGTGCATAGCTTGAACACCATTGTGGAACAACTAGCCTATGCCCTTGTCCATACACTGGCCTACGGCCTCGTCCTGGCTTGCACCCCTCTGCTACTTGCCATCCAACGTGCACTACTTCTCGCCTCCACTTTCCATGAATTTACAATAATCCCTGCTTGAACGGGACAGTGCACCGAGAACTATATATATATATATATATATATATATATATATATATATATATATATATATATATTTTTCTCCTATGTCTTCGCCGACACACATGGCATCCCTTTTTCTCTCTCCTCCACGTGAGAGCTCCTCGGCTTTTCACTTTGAAGCGATGGAAGGGATCTCCCAAGATCCCCCTTAATTCACCTGCTTCACAAAAGTAGAGGCACATATTGGGCACATACTCTGGACACTCTTTAATCTTTTGGTTTAAAAAAGACTATGGAGCAAACTCCTATGAATAGTCTTTAATCCTTTGTTCCTTAAAGTCTCCTGCGTCTTCGCCGACACACATGGCATCCCTTTTTCTCTCTCCTCCACATGAGAGCTCCTCGGCTTTTCACTTTGAAGCGATGGAACGGATCTCCCAAGATCCCCCTTAATTCACCTGCTTTGCAAAAGTAGAGGCACATATTGGGCACATACTCTGGACACTCTTTAATCTTTTGTTCTAAACAAGTGATAAAATCACAAGGCCTGCCAAATTAAGGAAACTAATAAAGAACATGAAAGTGAAACAAAAAACTACTAGGATGGTAATCATATTGATCCATAGAGAAAGTGATTTACAGATTACATCATACATGTTGACCGCGATGAAGGACTGAAGAGTATCAAAGTGGTGTTTTGATAGGATAAACACAAACATAATGTATGGAATCATGCCAGGCCTGATAAAATTTTCTTATTGAGATGCAATTTTTCAAGTACCATTTCATATGCTTTTGTGTAATGTAATCAATTTATATAATTTTCCATATATAACGTTAACTTAAAGATATAAACACAAAAAATGATAAGTAATTTTGAGATTCTAGCATGTCAAATGACATGAGGTTTTTTTAAAGCACTTGTTTTGATAGGCAAAATAGCCCTTGACAAAAAAAGCGTCAATTTTAAGCCTTGATCTGAGGCTAGATCCCATTTTAAAATCTCTACGACTCTAAGCTTTAAAAAAAAACATAAGCATAGTGAATTGAATTAAAAAATCACCATAAGCTCTAGATCCCTATGCTCTACACCCCACTTTAAAAATTCTACATTTTTAAGCTCTAGAGCGTCTTTTACAAATTAAAACTGTAGATCCCTAAGTTGTAAATCCCACTTTAAAAGCTTTAAGTTAGTAAGCTCTAAAACTCTAACGTCTCGGGGTGACCCTCCCCCTACCTGTGGATCCATGTAACATTTTCACTTTCTTTAATTCAAATTTTTACTTTCTAATAAAAAAAAACTCTAGTTACTCATTGGATTAGCTTTAAAATATCAAAAAAAAATTCTTTAAAGATTAAAGCTCTAAAGGATAAATTCCTTCCATAAAGTTTTAACCAACAAAAATGACAACTTTAGTTATTACCTAGCCCTTGACCAAAAAAAAAAAGCGTCAATTTTAGGCCTTGATCTCAGGCTAGATACCACTTTAAAATCTCTACGACTCTAAGCTTTTAAAAAAACATAAGCATAGTGAATTGAATTAAAAAAGCACCCTTAAGCTCTACACCCTAAGCTTTAGATCCCTATGCTCTACACCCCACTTTAAAAATTCTACATTTTTAAGCTCTAAAACGTCTTTTACAAATTAAAACTATAGATCCCTAAGTTGTAAATCCCACTTTAAAAGCTTTAAAGTTTTTGAGTTAGTAAATCCTAAAACTCTAACATTTCGGGGTGACCCTCCCCCTACCTGTGGATCCATGTAACATTTTCACTTTTTTTAATTCAAATTTTTACCTTGTAATAAAAAAAACTCTAGTTTCTCATTGGATTAGCTTTAAAATCTCAAAAAAAAATTCTTTAAAGATTAAAGCTCTAAAGGATAAATTCCTTCCATAAAGTTTTAACCAATAAAAATGACAACTTTAGTTATTACCTCAAGTTTCAACCGTGAATGAAAATTCTCAAAATGAAAAGATGGGTAAAAGAACTTCTCAAATTTCAAAATGAACAAGTGATAAAATCACAAGGCCTGCCATTTTGGAGCTGGGGAGAGATATATATAAATATAATTTTTGGATTCTTCATAGATTCATAGAGAATGAAATGCTCCCAAAAAATAATGGCAAGAGACTTGTGACAACCAAAGAGACTATGTGTGATTACTTCCATATCCCTAGCGATTGAGATCGGCCCCATATCCTTCATTAAGGGTTGCAAGAAACAATTTCCTCCTCAAAGAAAGTTTGAGTTGAGTACTCTTAGAACACGCTTTACCAATTTATTACAAGTTCATCACTTTCTCATCCCACCTTGAGTGAGGTGTAGGGATCTCCAAGGAAGGAAAGAATTGAAAGCTAAACTATATCGTGCAAGAGAAAAGGTGGGAGAGAAAAAAAAAAAGAGTAGTCTCAACTATCCCAAGAGACCTCAAAGATCTATCATATGTGTGTGTCTGTGTGTGTGTGAGAGAGAGAGAGAGAGAGAGAGAGAGCTTAGTACAAATTAAGTTCCTCTTTATTCTCTTATGCACATTGTGCAGGCAACCAACTTCGAGATAGATAGATATATATATATATATATATATATATATATATATAGAGAGAGAGAGAGAGAGAGAGAGAGAGAGAGAGAGAATGGTTTGCTCTTAGTGAAGAGTGATTTCTTTCCATTAAGAATGGAAATGGAATTCTTGAGAGTGCTCATCTGTCGATACACCTGTAGAATCTAGTCATCATAGACCTGCTTGCTAGCTTGACAAGTTATCTTAACTCAATATGAAGGTAACACTTCTACAACAACGTCAAGAGATCCTAAGAAAAATCTCTCATCGTAAATGCCAAAGCTTGGAAAATCATGTAAGAATTATCTTCATGAGTGAGGTAATAGAGAAGTCGCACTCTCCTTCAAGCATGGCTAGCTCTTATTCACACACACAATTACATTCTTAGCATGGAAAAATAAAAAATCTTCTACTGTTTTTATTCGCATTTGCTTGCAGCATGATTGAATCATAAGTAGTAGGCCTCAACCTTAAAGATTAATTAGCTCGCTCACCTGCATTAATGTCATGCAACATGCCAAAAACGATGCCCCCACAAGCAAAGCGTAAGTAGACAAGATAATCAAGAAAAGCTACAAGTATTAAGCAGGGAATGAGGTGAGGAGAGATGGGCAAGCTATGAAAGGAGCCTTTGACCATGGAGAGATTTGGCATAGTTGGTGAAAGAGGTTTGCCTCTATGCAGACCTTAGGCTAGCCACCTTTTGTGGCAAGTTTTCCAAGGAATTAACTGAAAAGTGTGCAAGGCTCCAAGGTAAGCTTATGCATCCAAGGGATATCATTCTATAAGGGAAGTATGTGCCACTTCCCCCAACTTGCGAGCCCCGTTTTCCTGTGATTCTTCACGTCCCTTGTATTCGGCACTTTTTTGCAATATTGATCATTCGTTCGCGTCCCTCAATCTCGTGTCCCTCTTGCGTTTAGTTCTCAAGTTGCGTTCTTGTGTGCGCGTTTGCTTGCCTGCAGGTCCCGTTTGCAACGCAGGTGAGCCGGCGCGGTCCCGTTTCAGTGACGTCCCGAACGAGAGCGTCACACTTGGTATCAGAGCTTCGGCTCGAGTCCCCGCCGACCCGATGTCGGCCCGTGGCCCGTGGTTGTCACCACGTTTTCGGCCTGTCTGCCTCGTTTTTCCACGTTTTCTCCGCGTTCTCAGCCCGTGTTGCCCCGTGTTGCCCCGTTCCTTGCGTTTTCTCCACGTTCTCCACAGTTTTTCAACGTTTTGTCTCGTTTGACCCGCGTTTCGCCCCGTTTTCACCGCGTTCTCCGCATTCTTGGCCCGTTTTGACGCGTTTCTCCACGTTCCCCATCGTTTTTCAACGTTTTACCTTGTTTTGCCCCGTCTTACACCGTTTGGGACCAGTTTTCACTGTTTCTGAGCCGTTTTTCGCGGTTTTCGTCGTTTTGGACCCTGTTTTGCGCTGTTTCACAGTTTTTCAACGTTTTCAAGCTGTTATCTCGCAGTTTTTCAGTTTTTCGATATTTTTTGAATTTCCCTCCGCTCCGGCCACAAGAGCACCCCAATGGCGGGAAATCAAGAAGATGAAGAAGGATACAGGACTGAACCGGAACCGCATAGAGCCCCGAAGAAGAACAAAGAGAAGAAGTCGCGACAAGACCACCAAGACTCAATGGAAGAAAGACTAGAGGCACGCATCATGGCCTCCGTAGAACACCAAATCAACGTGATGTTCGCTAATCTGAGTGACCTACTGCAAACACAGCTAGGCCAGCGACACGAAGACCGTCCGGGTCCTAGTAATGTCAACACGCGGCGAAACACACAAAGACGACCGCGGCCCGGAATATTAGAGATAGTCGACGAAGATGAAGGCTACCTGGATGACCGAAGTGAAGGGCGCTACTACAGCCCTGAGAGAACTCTAGAAGATGAAAACAGACTGGGCAAATTCAAACCCATCCCCCCGGAGAAATACAAAGGCCATCGCACCTCACTGGAACTCAACAAGTGGTTCAGAGAGGTAGAAGACTACATGCAGTGGAACAACATAGGCAGACGCAGATGGGTGCAAGTGACCAAAACCTTCCTGGCCGACGATGCCTATGTATGGTTCCTCACTGAACAGCCATCAAAGCACTGGGAGGACTGGGAAGACTTACAAAGAGACATGCTCAGCTATTTTGTCCCAGAGAATGAAGGCAGCAAAGTCAGAGATTCGTGGCGCGATCTACGCCAAGACGGCCACATATCAGATTACGTTGTCAAGTACCGCCGACTGATGCTTCAACTTCCACTGATGCACACAGTAGACAAGCTACATGGCTTCCTGTACGGCCTTAAGCCCTGGGCTCGTCGCGAGGTAGAGAAGCAGAATCCCAACACCTGGGAAGTGGCCGCCAATATGGTTGAAAAACTACGGGATACAAACTCAACCCCAGGTTTTCCCCCGAATAACCCTCGCCCCAACAATTTTGCCCCCAACAACTGCCCTAACCCAACCGCCGGGCTAGGCCGCGGATTTGTACCCAATAACAAAAGCAACGAACCCCGCTCACCACCGCGCAACTCTTTTGCAAGCAATTCCTACAACACCACGTCCAGCAGTTTTGTCCCCAATACTTACAAGGGCAACAATAACAACCCGTGCCCCGATCGCGTCTGGTGCAGTGACTGCAGGATTGCTCATGGCCCCTACTACGCTTGTGTACGCAAGCGCAATCAAGCAGCCTCCTCATCTAGCAGGGTAAACACCCTCCAAATAGAAGAACCACCCCCCCCCGAATAAGAGTCGAAGAGCTGGCTAGCCCTGTTGCTAACCAGCAACCCCGGATTGGAGCAGTATCCCTCCACCCGCAATGCATGGCAGCAGCGATAACAGACATTCAGAACTTATATGTCCAGGCAACAATAGGATCCCAGCAGCAATGGATCATGGTAGACTCAGGCGCCACACACAATTTTCTATCACCACAATGCACCGCGCGTCTGGGCCTACGTCTCACCACCGTCAATGAAACGACAGTCAAGTTTATCCAAGGAAAGGATAACAATGTCAAGGCAGCTCTTCAAGTCAGGATTGAGATGGGCGAATTCACCTGTCGACTTGATTTCATAGTGGTCCCAATGGACGACTTCGAGGCAATTATTGGTCTCTCCTTCAACGATAAGTATCTCATTGCACTCCTAGGCATGAAGGTGGATCAATTACTGTTGAATAATCAAGGCAAAGCAGTGACAGTACAAGGCGCCAGACTCACAACAAAGCAAGCTGTCACCCGTCAGACGCATCTTCAAACCAATCCCCCTCCCATCAACCGCCAAGACCCTGCTCAGTTAGCAGCGATGAAAGGCAAACAGAAAGTCCCAGAGCACTCGCCCCCCAAACTCAATCTCATGAGTGCAAAGCAAGCAGAGCGGGCTCTCAAGAAAGGAGCTCAGGTTCACCTCTGCATCATGCAAGCAAAGGAACAGCCCACAGCAAGGCTCAACTCCATCACCATCGAGCAGGCCAAAGTGGGTGACCCCTCCCTTACCCCCATCCTCCAGAAGTACAAGGATGTCATGCCTCCAAAACTTCCCCCCGGCCTACCCCCTCCCCGTCAAATTCAACATGAAATTGACCTCATCCCAAGAAGCACACCCCCGGCGAAGGCCCCCTACCGCATGAACGACATCGAGCTCAAAGAGCTCAAGAAGCAACTCCAAGAATTAGAGGATCAAGGTTTCATCCGGCCCAGCATCTCTCCTTTTGGGGCCCCAGTCCTGTTTGTCAAGAAGAAAGATGGCTCGATGCGGCTCTGCGTGGATTATCGGGCCCTCAACAAAATAACTATCAAAAACAAGTACCCAATTCCCCTCATGGAAGACCTCCTGGATAGACTACAGGGTGCCAAGTACTTCACGCGCATCGATCTTTGCTCAGGCTATCACCAAGTCCGCATTGCCCTTAAAGACATTGCGAAGACCGCCTTCCACACACGCTACGGCTCCTGGGAATGGCTTGTCCTGGGTTTCGGTCTCACCGGCGGTCCTGGCACTTTTTGCCGAATAATCCATGACAGCTTCTGCGACATGATTGACGACTTTCTCATCACTTACATCGATGATCTGCTCATTTACAGCAAGACCTTAGAAGAGCACCAGAAGCATGTCGCCGCAGTACTCCAGCGCCTCCGAGAACACCAACTTTATGCAAAGCTGGAGAAATGTGAGTTTGCTGTCCAGAAAATCGAGTTCCTCGGTTTCATCGTCATGTCCGAAGGTATTATGGTGGACCCCAAGAAAGTCGACGCCGTCATCAAGTGGGCTCCCCCGACATCCATCAAAGAAGTTCGCGAATTTGTGGGTTTCTGTTAGTACACACGCCGCTTCAGCAAGATTTCCGCCCCACTTACAGAGATAACCAAAGGCCACAAACCCTTTCAGTGGACCTCTAGAGAAGAAGAGGCCTTTGAGAACCTGAAGATAGCCATGTGTAGTACCCCCGTCCTCCGACTACCCGACTTCACCAAACCCTTTGAAGTCCACACTGATGCCTCCGATGGTGCCATTGGCGGTGTCCTCATGCAAGAGAATCAACCCATAGCCTATGAATCCCACAAATTCACAGATGTAGAGACAAGATGGACTACACATGAGAAGGAAATGCTCGCTATCGTCCACTGCCTCCGAAAGTGGTGACACTATGTCCAAGACAAACACACAAAGGTCTACACAGACAACATCTCCCTCAAGTACTTCCAGACAGCCCAAAATCACCCCCAAGCAAGCTAGGGGGCAAGATACACTGGCAGAATACGACATCGACATCATCCACAAACCAGGTACTACAAATGTCATGCCAGATGCTCTCAGTCGAATGTCCACCCTCACAGCCATCTCCACAGCAACCAGCACTCTACGCCAACGCATCCTCGACGCACAAAAAGCTGATCCTGTTTTCCTCCGCATGCTCCACGACCACATCTCTGGTAAAGCTGCTCTGGGTCTATTCGAAGTTAGAGATAACCTCTTCTACGCGCATGGAAAAATCTACATCCCCAATGACCCAAAGCTCAAGAAAGATCTCATGTGGGAAGCGCATGACTGCAAGCTAGCTGGACATGGTGGCCAGAAAAGATCTTATGACAAACTCCACCAACATTACATGTGGCCCAAAATGAAGGACGACGTAATCGACTACGTGCGCACCTGCCCAACCTGTCAACTGGTCAAAGCTCAAAGAGTCAAGCCTGCCGGCCTCCTCCACCCCATGCCAACACCCTCCCGGCCTTGGGACATGGTAAGTATGGACTTCATCGTCGACCTCCCCCCCTCACACGACCACAGTACCATCATGGTGGTCGTCGACTACTTCACCAAGCAAGCCCACTTCATACCTGCAAAGCCTCCCGTCACCGCCTACCAACTTGCAAAACACTTCTTCGCCAAAGTCTTCAAATACCACGGCCTCCCCCTAGCCATAGTTTCTGATCGCGACACCCGCTTCCTCAGTGACCTCTGGCGCGAGCTCTTCAAGCTACTAGGCACCCAGCTACGCTTCTCCTCCGCCTACCACCCCAAAACCGATGGTCAAACTGAAAGAGTCAACCAAGACATTGAAGACTACATCCGCAGCTACGTCAAGGCAGATCAGAAGGACTGGTCCGAATACATGGACGTCCTGGAATTCCACTACAACAACTCCATCCATAGCAGCACTGGCTACACCCCCTTCGAGCTCTCCACAGGTAAAGAAGTCATCACACCTCTTGCACTGGCAACCGGCAATGTGCATGCCCAGGATTTGGAATGTGAAGAGTTTATTCAACAATGGCAAACCCGCATGCAAAGTGCAAAGAAGAGTCTCGAGCAAAGCAAGGTACGCATCGCCAAATACGCCAACCAAAAGCGAAGGCCTGCCCAACTCTTCCAAGAAGGTGACTTAGTCCTCGTCAGTTCTCAGAATATCACCCTCCCCCAAGGCCTCTCCCCAAAGTTCAACCACCGCTACTATGGTCCATACAAAGTGCTCAAGTCCTACAACGACATCACCTACAAGCTGGACCTCCCATCACACATCAACATCCACAACGCCTTCCATGTAAGTCTACTCAAAAGGTTTGTGCCGGATAACACCTATGGCTGAAGTCTCCCCGAATATGTAAAGGATGGCCCGCCACATGAGCCGGAGGCCATCCTAAAGTCGCGTTCTGGGCGTCGGGGACAATTATTCTAGGTCAAATGGAAAAATCACCCTATGACGGAATGCACTTGGGTACCTGAAGAAATCATGCTTCGACTCGGGAGACCCCTTGTGCTGCGCTTCTACAACATGCCGACTGAAGAGGAGGACAACCCACTAAATGACAACCACATAGAGTAGTCCTTCCCCCACTTTGTAACTAGCATCACTCTAAGTAGCTAGACATTTTGGTGGCAACATCTAACTCCCCTCCTTGTAAATATCCGCCCCAAAACCTCGGCATCAACTTTTGTATCAGCACCTCTCAAAACCCTGGCTTGACGTGGGCGTCAAGCTCTCTCAACCCGGGGGTGTATATAAGGGAAGTATGTGCCACTTCCCCCAACTTGCGAGCCCCGTTTTCCTGTGATTCTTCACGTCCCTTGTATTCGGCACTTTCTTGCAATATTGATCATTCGTTCGCGTCCCTCAATCTTGTGTCCCTCTTGCGTTCAGTTTTCAAGTTGCGTTCTTGTGTGCGCGTTTGCTTGCGTGCAGGTCCCGTTTGCAACGCAGGTGAGCCGGCGCGGTCCCGTTTCAGCGACGTCCCGAACGAGGGCGTCACACATTCTAGTTCTGCAGCTTCGAAGAGCGCTAGAAAAGTTGTCTTATGAGCACCATCATTATTGCCGCGTTGATGAAAGAAGTCCGAACCGTGTCGAAGTAGTACTCTACATTGCTAACATGGGTGATTCGAGAGTGATGGTGATCATGAACTGGACAACCAGGGCCGGATGATCCCAGTGTTGTCGTAGAGCATGAGTTGCATGCCTGCAAAGGTGACTTGGTTATCTGTGGCAACGCTAGTCTATTCAGCAGCCTGCATGAAGCATTAACCATCATCAGGTGCTTGAGAAAGCATTCAAACGATCTTGAGCAAGAAGCTAGGAATTAGCTGGCAAATCTGGCAAAAAAGCAGTGCATGAGCCTACACCTTGGGTTTGCTCATTGTCCTGCAATACGGGAATCAAGTGCGGAAACACAATTGGTACATTGATGCTAGCTCAAATTACTCGAGCTGGATCATTAAAGGTCGTAATTTGAGAGTTTCACAAGAAGTTTTTGGTTCATTCCCATCATAATTCCCACAAAATGAGATATGACAACATCGTAGCCTTCTCCAAAGAAGGGACCGCATACCAAGCTAGGTGGGCTTGCCATGCCAGCCCCATTTGTGGATCATGACATTAATGTCGGGAGCTACTGCGAGGGAAGGACCACAGACCTATAGCTAGGTGCAATTCAGAGAGGAATTAGTTGGTTGCCGGCCACCTGATCCCTACTATAAGGTGCAATTCAGGGAGGAAGCTGGTTACCGGCCGACAATCTCCTGCTCCCAACTATAACATTAACCTCATGGAGCTACATAGCCATGATTTTTCCAATGGAGTAGCTCATGATGTGATTTTTCCAAAGGAGTAGCTCCTGATGTGATTTATCCAATGGAGTAGCTCATGCTGGAGAAACCATGGGAAAACAAATGCTTGCCCCCATGGAAAATTTCAAAAACTTGTTTTTGCCCAAACTGCACCTAGCTAAATCTGTACTGTGCGGTCCTCCCGCCGAGTAGTGGTTCATGAGGATGACCTCGGCAGGCCAAATACAAAGGGGAAACAACTCCTTTCTCACATGGAAAATGTCAGAAACAGTCTTGTGTTTTTACGGCTTCGGTCATGCAATGTGCGTTACGTCAAAACTGATCCCCAAGTATGCACAAGGTTATGTCAAAACTGGTGGAAGCAAGACAATTATACATACATACTTATATATAGTTTATCTTATCACTTTTACCAGAAGCAGAAGGAGTTGCTTTCCAATCAGAAAGGGCAAATCTCATGCTGCTGCACAAGCCTTCCTAGATCAGGAAGCTTCGGCGTATTCGTGAAGCTGGTGCGTCAAGGACCTCGTTGAGCCCATATTTCTCATTGACCACCTCCATTCTGCATTCTGGCTTTTGTTGGCCATGATTATAATGTAGTGTCGTTGATGTATCATTCTACAATTCCCATTCGCTGCTAGGTTGCCCCCTGCTCCACCACCACAGTGTGCAAATAGCAACCACTGTTGTGAGCTTCGACTACTTACCACATCCCACAAGGAGAACAAAGAGCAGGCTAGATCTCTCTCTAGCCATGTGCCCTATCCTAGCTAAGCTGGCCATGATATGCCCGTCAATAGGAGGCGCACCTGTACTCAGAGAGAGAGAGAGAGAGAGATGCAATGGGTAGCGACCCTCTTGATCTAAGGTAGCATGGTCACTGGTCAGGCTCACAAGACATGCCAAAACAGGAGGCGCGCAGTTGTGTGTGCCCGAGAGAGAGAGAGAGAGAGAGAGAGAGAGATCCGCAGACATGAAACTTTTCTAATGCAGGTATGCGATGCCTTAGCAACAGAATATTACAGTGAGAGCTGCACCTACTCCCTCCTCCCTCGACCATCGTTAATGTTGTGAGCTTTCTCTCTGGCATGCGATCGTGCATCGCGCGTGCCGATGCCCAAGCTGTCTGTACATGCGATGGATCTTTCAGCCTAACATTTCTCTTGATTGTGCAGCCTACATTTTAAATACCATATTCATTATTACTTTATTCAACCAATAAAACTTGAAAGTCTTCTCCAACCAATCAATAAATTGCGCATCACTGAGGCTTACCCCTTGGGGAAGGCCAAAAATTACACAGGGTAAAACCCCCAATATTGGGCCACTTAAGAGAGTTGACAAATTGCTGCCGGTGCTCTGCACTGTTTTCACCTTGGAATGGCGCGTTTGAGAGCTGAATGCTAGACCTACCTGTGGTAGAGACGACGCCACAAGCGATGATGTGCGCAGGCAACAGGGCGCGAAACAAAATTTCACGTGTAAAAAATTTGGCCACCAGCTGCAAGAAGACACTGAAGGGCCTAAATCAAGCCGGTGTGCCAGCACGCCTTGAACTCAAGATCCGACGGCGAGAGCCCCATCGTAGCGCGCAGTAACCAGTCCACCACGAGGGTTGAATTATCCTAATACTGGAATGAAACTACTTTATTAAAGACGGCAGAAGGGTCCCAGCACAGGGACTCGGTTTTTTATTGGGGGTTTTACTCTAATAGTTTCATATTTTCCCCTTCTTCATTCATACATATCGGATGGATGATTCTAGATCCTTCACATTTTTCCACAGCCCACCACTACCACTTATTATTCTTTCTTGAATGTTAGCCCTTGGGGCCTGGGCTGGCCAAAAAGTGTGAATTACAAAAAAATAAACTTTTTTTAAAAATACACTACAAGAGGTTGTGTGCTCTTGTGACGCAAGTTAGCGACGGAAATACACTGGGTTTTTATAACCCCCCGCGTCGCTAAAACCGTCGCTAATAGCGTCGCTACGAGAGCGTCGCTATATGCGTTGCTATATAGCGACGTTTACACAGAAGTCTATAGCGACGCTCATAGCAACGCTACACAGCCATAAATAGCGACGGTTATAGCGACGCCCGAGAGAAAACATTTTTTGGCGACAGGGAATTGAATGCCCTGCCACCCATCAACCATATTACACTTGATTCACTTTTTAAAAAAAGTGTAAGGGTAGCTAATAGACCCAAAATAGTCACCCACAAGACGCATTGTTTGCAAAATTGACAAGCGTAAAATTGACAATTGTACACATCATAGGCAAAATGAATTGATTGGCAAATGTAATAATGACAATTGTACAACATCATAGGCATAAAGAATTGATTGGCAAAAAGAATTGATTGGCAAAATGAACTGCGGTGACAAATGTAATAATATACATGGTTCAAAAAGACGTATAAAATCCGTCTCATGATACATAAGCTATGAGAAACCCTAAACTAATGCTATCTAGCTATGGCTAAACTGACGTCGTCTAGCTAGACGTCTCATCGCGTCCAAGCGGCATATCTGTCGGATTCTGCAAAAAAAGACAATAAAACAGCTTTCAGTAAGTATAAACATATAACGACATTTATAAAACAATACAAAAAATAGAAAAGATTAAACCCTAATACTAACCATGCCGCCGCGAGAACTGAGAATGTCCATCAGGGCGTTTAAGCCCTTCCTGTCTGCGTACTCGCGCTCGTACGGTGTGGGATCACGTCCTGTCATCGACCACTGTCAAAACATACAAAGAATTCATTATGTTAGAATTAAAAAACTCATAAACCCTAAACTATCGAACATAAAGAGCAATGTGAAAACACTTACAAAATCGGCCTCAAATGATGCCCATCCACCGCTCCCCAAGTGGTGCGAGCTCCCTGCCTCTACTCGCGCTCTGGCTGCATCCTTTTGTTGATTCCACTTGTCGGGATTCTCGCGCGCTGCTTTCTTCGCATTCTTCCAATCTTCTTTGGCCAGCCAATCTAGCCTGTTCCACCCATGCTTGATTGCTTTTTGCACTTCGAAACGCTTGTGTTTACAGTATTCGCGCATTCGAATCTTCATCAGGTCTTCATTGAAGCGCTGATCCCGTGTTGGAACGGGAAACTCATCATGAAGTATGCTGATGACTCTGTTTTTTAAATCACTTTTTAAATCACGCCTGCGAACACGTCTATTGGGTTGCAAGATTGCTGCTTGTTGGCCAGCGTCAGAGTCCGACGAGTTATAATTGTCAACAACTCAATCTATAATAGATGGATTGAACTCGCCAAATTCGCGAACGTTCTGCAAAGAAACACGTCTTGTCCGTCGCACAGCATGCTTGCATTGATTACAAGGACATAAGACCCTCGTTGAGAGATAGGTGTTTCGGTTGGACGGTCCCACATCCTCGTCACTACTCATAATGAGGATAAAAATCTTATAACCTGGACAACAAATTTAATATTCTATTGGCATTCTTCGTCTTCTCTCTCTCTCTCTCTCTCTCTCTCTCTCTCTCTCTCTCTCTCTCTCTCTCTCTCTCTCTCTCTCTCTCTCTCTCTTTACCTCACATTCTCTAGTCATGTCCAATCCCCGCACACCTTGGTCTAGAGGTGCACGGAGATCAGAACCACCGGGTTATAATCTCGTCTTTATTGGTCAATACCTATATTTGTGGGTACAAGAAATCTACAGACCCACGTCTACATGATACTGCATGTAGTGGACAAAACCCCTTTGCCTCTTCTCTAGCCGTAGCACTTCACAGCATCTTAACATCTTTTCACAGTAGATCTTTTCATTGTTCGTCTAACTCTAAACCCTAAACCGTAAGTAATTCTTGCGTGGACTCGATCTAACTTAAATAAGCGTAAATCTAAATAAACGTAAATCTAACTAAAAATAAACCTAAATCTAATTTAAAGTAAGTCTACATCTAACCTAATCTTTAACGTCTTTTGGGATAGTTTCCTACGACGTTAAAACTCTCTTCTTCTTGTGTGTGTGTGTGTGTGTGTGGGTAAACCTAAATAAACCTAAGCCTAATCTAATATAACATAAATCTAAATCTAACGTAAATTATGTTATATTAAAAACAAAGAACTAAACTAACAGGGATTATAAGAACCTTAAAACTGATTTAACACATAATTTTTCACATAACTCGGCAAGAGTTGGCATTCTCATCACTGAAGATGTGAGAGTTAACTTCCGGCGGTGACGCTGCCTCATCTCCATCCACATCTGACGACAGCAATTGGCCCTTTAGACCGTTCTTGCTCTTGTTACTAACTTTGAAGTTGCTGTTGAATGACTAGAGGTTGTCTAGATGGTCATTGTGTCGGGGATGTAGTGACTCTTGCCGCCCTGAAGATCCACCTTCTTCCCTATCTTCTGAAGACATTTCACCAGTACTTTTGGATCGACGGAGCCCACCATGAGTGAAGGCAGCAATACCCTATATTCCATTGAGGGCTTTCTTCACCCGCTTCATGCAGGCATCACAGTCTATGGAGACCTAAATCTAATCTAATATAACGTAAATCTAAATCTAGCGTAAATAAATGTAAATCTAATTAAAAATAAACCTAAATCTAATCTAATTTAACTTAAATAAACCTAAATTTAATTTAACGTAAATCTACATCTAACCTAATCTTTAACGTCTTTTATGATAGTTTCCTACGACGTTATAACTCTCTTCTTCTTGTGTGTGTGCGCGTGTGTGGATGTGTGTGCCAATAAAAAGAGATAAATGGTATAACCTTTCTATCACTCATGCCAAGTATGATAGATTGGTTATGCCATTTCCCTCTTGAATAATAGGTCTTGAGTTCAACTCCTCGTCGGCTAGATCTTTAGGTCTTTTAATTTTAATTAGTTTCCTACGACGTTAAATTAGTTTCTCTCTCTTTCTCTCTCAATGTGTGCGTTTTTTTGGATCGTATGCATGTTTTCTCTCTCTTTTCCTCTTTCAATGTGTGCGTTTTTTGTTTATGCATGTTCTTTCTCTCTTTTCCTCTCTCAATGCGTGCGTTTTTTGTTTATGCATGCTCTCTCTCTCTTTTCCTCTCTCAATGTGTGTGTGCATTCTTTGTTTATGTATGTGTGTGTGCGTTTTTGTTTATGTTTGTACTCTCTCTCTCTCTCTCTCTCTCTCTCTCTCAAAAACACTATGTGTGTGTGTGAGAGAGGGAGAGAGAAAGAGGGGAAGGGAACATGAGAGTGGGGAGAGGGAAGGAGCATACCTGACTCTCCTTCCTCTCCTTGTGTGTGTGTGTGTGTGTGTGTGTGTGTGGAGAAGAAAGAGAGAGAGAGAGAGAGAGAGGGAGAGCATTACCTGCTCCTTGCTTGAGGGCGCCGAAAAACTCACATCTGAGATCTGATTTTTTGAGCGCTCTCTGTTATTTTTTTAGCCTAGTCGGCGTCGCTATGAGCGTCGCAAATTTACAAAGAAATTTGCGACGCTCATAGCGACGCTCAAAGCGACGCCGGGAAAAAAAAATTTAGCGTCGCTGTGTGAATAGCCTCTTAGTGATAATCTTTTCTTTTTCATTAACAAAAAGAAAAACCATCACTAATGTCTCCCCCCTTTGGGGCAGGCAAAAAAAACTCAAAACTAAACCCACGTTCTCTTTTCATTAGAGGCAGCCCAAAATCTTTAATATTTCAAAACTAAAGACATGTCATCATTAGAGTTACACACTCTTCATTTAAAAGAATACCCACTATCTTAATTCAATCGATCAACATTTTTGGCTTTAGCAAACAATGCTTAAAAATACAACTCAATTATTTTTTCTATTTTAGTCAACAAAAAGACATTGCATCGCTATAGCCTTTGCCCTTTGGGCAGGCCAAAAAGTGACTCTTGAGATTTGTGGAGCCTCTAAGCTTTATCATTTAACATATAAGGCTGTCAACGTTTCATGCTTTCTAAGGCATTGGGCAACACAAAATCTTTTCTTTGATATATGAGCGTTCATTTCATTTTTCAAAACTCAAGACATGTCCATCATTAGATTTACACACTCTTCATTTCAATGAGTGTCCACTATCTTATTTCAACCAATCAACATTTTAAGTCTATCAAAAAATGTTTGAAAATACAACTCAATTTTATTCCTACTTTAGTCAACAAAAAGAGAAGTGATCTCTATAGCCTTTGCCCTTTGGGCAGGCCAAAAAAACTATGGAGCAAACTCCTATGAATAGTCTTTAATCCTTTGTTCTTTAAAGTCTCTTTCAGCATGCTATAACAAAATTTGAAAGCATCTTTGGGAAATAGCATTTGAAAGTAAAAGTTTCTTAGTTTCAATTTTTTAAGGGACACATGTCAAGCTAACAAATTTGGACGACATTATAAAATAAAATTAATTGTAAAGATGTGCACTCAACATTTCAATTTTTGCATAAATGTATGATTCGACGTAAAAAAAATAAACTCCAATGCAGTGTTTCAATTCTTGTGCCTCATTTTCCTCCCATCAATGTCCATTGCTCACTCTTCCCTCAATACCTCGTGCTACTTTTAGACCTAAGGCCCAAACCTTGGCCACCATCAGCACATCTATCGATGGTCCATGATTCAGGTACGATTAACATCAACTTGCTAATTTTTTTTCTTAAGAAGGCTATAGTGGAGTGGTGGAGAACATGATTCGGGCACGATGAACATCAACAACTTGCCATTTTTTTTTGCTTAAGAAGGCCATAGAGGAGTGGTGGAGAAAATGTACATATCTCTCACCATCGAAATTTTCACTATCACATTAAATGTAATATAACCTTTGTTTGCACTTAGATACAATATGATTTTTTTTTTCATTGTAGTGTTTTTAAAAGGTGTCTCTATATTGGTGCTAATGTGAGGCCTTAAAAGTCTATGCATAAGATCCTCTCCCTCTCCCTTCCTTCATGCCTAGAAAAATAGATTCTCCCTAATATGTGAAAATAAGGGTAAACTTGAAATTCTTTCGATATTTAGGTCAAAATTTGAAGCTTTTGCTGGTAATAACATCAAAACTTGTGGTAAATCTATCGGTTTTTTTAAAGGCTAGCTCAAAGTCTAACCAAGATTTTACAATTTAGCTGATTAAAATACATTGGATCCCTGTATTTTTCCAACACTACCTCCCTCTCTTTTCCCCCACCCCCCCCACTATCTCTCTCTCTCTCTCTCTCTCTCTCTCTCTCTCTCTCACACACACACACACACACACACACACACACACACACACACACTCTACAATGTTCGAACAAATATGCCTCCTTGAGCCGATTGAAAATCCAAATTAGCCGCTTGGGGAGAAGGAGAAAATCCGCTTGAAAAAATGACAAAAATAGAGTAAAATTGAAAAAACTAGTGTGCCTTTTTGGGTTTGATGGCAAGATTGTTTGAATCGATCCAACAAGACTTGAGATCACTAAAAGAAATATGAAAGCTGGAGTATCGATGTACCTGCTATATTTAGTCTTCGCTTGATTCGTAGGCTTCATAGCATCTCGTCTAGAAGTTATTCCAAGACCTCCACAACCTCACCACACAATTGAGAATTCGGAGTTAGGTGAGGTATAAAGCAAAAACCTTTCAAGATTAATGTTGTCTACAATGCAGAGATGCAATACGCGCACGGGATGTTGTGCCCCCCAAAAAACCAAAAACCATACGTATGTATGGTAGGAAGGTGGCACCGTCCTCACCCAATTTTTATAAACCATAGGGAACGTGCCCTTCCCTGGTCACCTTTTTTCACCTCCAATGTTGGAGGGACACTTATGCTTCACCTCTAGTGTTGGAGAGACAAAAGTTTCTCTAAAGACTGCAGATATATAAGAAGAGAACATTGCCTTTGAGTTTACAAAGACTGGAGGACATCGTTGATGCTATGGTTGCCTTGCCATGATTTCTTCCCATTTGCATTTGTGTCGACCAAAGCGACGCCAAGTAAGATATATACGTTTCAGCAAACAGCCGCTAACTTGTAAATTCTCTCGTCGATGTCAATGTCTTGTGCAATGACACAAGCCTTCAAGGTACAAACATAGGTAATTGCATCCTAAAAGAGGCCTTCACTTCGTGATGGTTGAAAATAGCGCAGGATATCTTGGCAATAGCTATGTTGGACATATTCTGCAATCAATAATGACATCCCACACAAGAAGGTTATCAAGAAATTTTTGTGTTTTCTTGGTACTTGCTGAAAACAGTCCAAGGCTTCCTATTTGCCACAGCCATTAGGCATATCTTGCAATTAACGGGCTCCAAGAGACGACATCCCAGAGAAGAAGCTCATCAAGGAAAGTTTGTGCTTTTGTGAGGACATTGAATTTGGCATACATATCAATGCAATCATTGCAAGGCAAGACACGCTTCAACAATGGCCCTTGACTACCAATATCATCATGGATTCGTCCATGGCGACATCTTGCGAAATGTCAATATAGGTCTTGAGGGTGCAAGCATATCTGATGGCATCTAATGAAGAGCCTTCACTTCACATCTACTGAAAATAGGCAACAGCTAGCTTCCTTATCATGGGCATGTTGAGCATATCCTGTAATTAGTACATTCCAAGACATGACATTGCAATAGGGTCCTCATCATGAACCATTTTTGCTTTCGTAAGTGTACCACATACCACATAGATGTTGATTGAGCCATCGTCAACCATTGAACTACACCCACACCATCTCTAGTATATAGCATTATCTGGAAGCCTTACACTCTTGAATCTGCCCCAATCCACAAGTTTTCAATAGTGTACGTGTGCTTATGGGCTTGAGTAGCTTAAGCATCTGATTGTACAAGCCACTACCCCTTCAAAATATGTGACCAAGGAAACTCTCCCATTAAGCAGTTTTGTCTAAATCAACAACCGATACCTCACTGCCTTTTGTATAATCACTCAACCGGAGAGAAAACCACACTTTCCAGCTTGTCAATAATCCAGACACCACAAATTGGCTCTCATATCAATACGTTATCCCCACTATCTCAACAGCTGCATCCACGCTTGCCAACGTATCTTTGTAGATGCCATCTGTGTCCACCTTCTTCACATGCTGAATAAGTCAGAAGAAAGCTTGGCGCTTGAATTGACCTAAACACAGGAGGAGCGACTGGATAGCTTGAGACTTTTCAATAGCATCACAAGTTCTTAAGGGCGTAGCATTCAACACGTTCTTGTGGTTTTCTTGCAGCACTGTTTTGAACCTGATGAGCCCTAACCTTCCATTCACATTTGCCAGTCGTTGATGGAAGCGCATGGAGAAGTGCCTCAACAAACAAGCGCCCTTTGATGACGACAGGAATGTACAAGGGTGGCTCCATGTCTCCGTGTCACAATTGTACCAGATCAGCCTCAAATCTGCTTCGTGCCTCTTATCCTTTGGCTCAGCTTGGAAGCACGTACTCTTTGCACGGCTAGGAAGTACGTACGATTCCTCAAGGCCACCATGTGTTGATACATGGCAAAATGGGGAGAAGGCTGATCATCACCTCTTGCTACCCTGACTTTCCTCTCACCAAAGGCACGGAATCAAATTGTTGCTCGCCTCATGCCTTTCAAGATGAAGGCTTTAGTGGCAGTAGCCCGCTAAGCATGAGCGCATGTAGAATAACCAAGACCGGCACAACACTTGACACCTTGCCCTTGTTGCTGAGTCAGACTGTAATTAGGACCAGCTGAGATTGCTGTCCTTCAAGAGAGTAGTATTGTGAAGTCAAGGCCATGCATGTGACAAACGTGATGCTATTGGTGGGCGTGCCATGCGTGCTTGGCCTGAACGACCATGAAAAGTTTGGCAGGCATGGGGCTGCTGCAGGAGCTCGACGTCCATCAATTTAGTTTATTGTTACCATACATGTCGTCTCTACGACAACTTTACAAAAGCACAAGCAGTTCTTGGCGACTGTTTTGTCTGAGATGACTCCTTTTGTACTGCGGCATGTGCTGAACAAGGACAGCGTCAAGAAGCTCTGTGCTGTTTTCATCAAATGTGAAGTAAATGTCCTTCTCCATACGCTATCACCCATGGTTAGATCTTGAAGACCTATCGCCTAACGCAAGCTGCTGGTGGTGGATTTGCCCATAATCAGGTTGCTAATCATGGTCAGGTTTGATGTTGTACTTGCAAGCTCTGCGTGCTTTAGCTTTTGTTTTGGACAGTTTGAAAGTTGGATCTTTAATGGAGCCCCGCTTTTACGGTAGCAACAGTTGTGGGTGCTGGTACGAGCCCGGCCCATCCTCGCTGTCACCCACAACCCCTACCCTCACTGTTGTCGGTCTATGCGCGCCCAACATAGGCAAGCTATTGAGGGTGTCGTGCATGACCTCTGACGCCTACACATGTGATGTTGGGTGTTGCTCTATGGCATGATTGACTCTTTTCAGCACCTCTTGCTTGCCACGATTCTAATGACCTGCTGGCGATGGCGTTAAGTGGGGCGGCTATTGTCGGCTTTGTTATGGCAGAGATGGGTCAAGCTGCCTCTGCCAAAAATGGTTAATGGCGTTGAGGGTACTGCTACAAGTCGTGCAGTGGCAATTGGAACCAGAGCTTGCAGTTGATAAATAAAACACCGAGCGCTACACGTGCAGATGGAGAAGCATGCCGAGCGTTGTCCACAAACGGCTGGGGCGGAAAGTGATACGGCTGGGTTAAAAATAGCAGCAACACACGTACACAACCAAGCTGGGAAAAATTCTTCTCCGTGCTATAGGCCTCTGCACAAATTAAGCATCCAGCAGCGACGGAATATTTGATTGCAGATTTTGGGGCGCCATCTTTAGTGCATCCAATTTTTGGTTTCAAAAAATCTCTTCTTTGCGTATCTCTTTCAACCTATAGGGATCTGCCAAGTGGTTGCTCTCTCTTTCCAGTATGCTTTGCAAGCATCTTACACTGAAAAGGGTAAAAAAGTTATTTTGTAAAGCGCGGCCGATGCAATATCCTACTACTACTACTATTACTGCTACTACTACTACTCGCTCGACGTTGATTAAGTGGAATGTGCACAGATTCCGTTTTTTTTTTGGCTCATTAAAACAAAAGCAGTAGATAAAACTCCAGTTGCACGCGCGGAGGTTGCGTTGGCCTCTCATCGAGGTGTGCCTTCGTAACAGTTAGCATGGACAGGGGCGTGTCTGCACGCAGACAGGTTGACTGTGGCGAGCAGGTCTCGGTCTGAGAATGCTCCGGTATGTGAAGTCATCCCAGGGAGGGTTGCATGCCTGATAACAACACTCGAGTCAGAGGGAGATACTGCAAGAGGGACAGAGAGAGGTCAAAGGAGAAAGGGTCAGCAGAGTATTTAGTGGACATTAATGAGATCCCAAACATCACAAGAGCCAAAACAGCAAAGTGAAGACAGGTCATAAGAACAAATTTTTTGATAACAATCGTCGAATATTTGCAAGCGCCAATCAAGGCGTATATCATTCTCAAAAAATTATTTTTGTCAGTGACTAGGAGTTGCTGGTACTCAGATATATTTGCTACGCAATGGTGTTGTTGTTCAGCATCGCCGAAATTCTGATTATTAGCGCATTGATTCTATTGAGTTGTGTTTTCAACGATGAGACCTCCTTCCACAACGCAAAAATCTGCTCCTCGAGCTTGCATATCTGGACATCAGCAAGGTCCCCTTGGTAGCTTTCAATTGCATCTTTTAGAGCGCGGTTTGTTGTTATCACTTCCGCACAGAAGGATTCGTTGTGATTTGGTGTATCTCCAGAGAGCTCAGACAAAATTTGTGTTGCTAATTCTTCTATTTTCTCGAGTCGTGGGTCTTCAATCTGGTCCAGAAGGTCATCTGGCTGTGTTTCTCCTGGTGTCATCAAAAAGTCGCGTTCTTCAACCCGTTCCATTGTTTCCCTGCATGCACGCAAAAAATCATCAGTACTGCTATTTTTAGATGTCCACATTTGAATACAATAAAGCAAAACAACAAAGGCAGAAACTTAACAGACAGAGTCACGCAACTGTTGTCACCCCTATCTTGTGAACCAATGGGATATACTCAAGATCACCGATCTCGTCCTCTGTTTGTTCATTTTCTTGCTGTTCATCAGCAGCAACCACACTTGCCGGGCTGGACGAGACAGATTATGACATTAATCAACACAGGGTTTACAATGCTGTTTCAATCCATGGACCAATGCACCTTCGGACGTCTTGCCATCGAGACAAAAACCAGTCAACCCGTGGATGGGAGGTCCCATACATTTGACTATTGATGAATATGCTGACAACATCTTGGTACGTTGTCGACGATGGGTCCACCATACACCTCCAAAGCGCCTTGGTCTTCCCTAGGTCCATCCCACCGCCTTGATACGGCGTGACCCAACATGACGAGGGATAGTATCTTCCCGTTTTGAGCATTTTATGCAATGTCGACAGAAAGTCGCTACCTAGAGGGTGCGCCAATTTGAATTTCGAGAACATAAATGCTCTGTCAAATATATTCACTGGTGTCAAGCACACCTTCTTTTTCAACTCATCGCCGCCATACAAACTGTATAGCTCAATGCCCCTATTTATGTCGCTTGGGTTAATATTATGCATCTCCATTTGGAAGTGCGGCTGCCCATGATCCTTGAGGCAATAGCCAAGCATTCCCTCGAATGTATGCATATTGCGCTGCTTCAAAGCGCGGCAAAGCACCAGAGCTCCTGCTGGAGAATCTTTATCCCACCCGAGGTACTGCTTGATTTTTTTGTTTGCAAAGATCAACGAGCTAGTCCACAATCGGATGATCATTTGAAAATGCAAGTGGAAGACGTCTCCCCCCCTTTCGACTGCACATAACCCAGCCAAAGTCTCTTTTTCAAGGTATGACTGCATACGTGACAATAACGCAACATCTACGTCACCGCCTCCAACCGAAATAGTTACGCTAATCTCCATTACTCTAGGAGCCCTTTCCTTCCTCTTTCCACGGCTTGGCTCTGCTGCATCACCTTTCAGACGGGCGTTCGCTTTCAATCGTGCCATGTGCTGCAACGAATGACTAATACCCCAACACTGCACACTCATGCAAGAACACATGCAACCTGTCGGACGTTCTCAACTCACCAACATCATCCCAATCTCAGCTTCACAATCAGAGCTTCGCATAGCAATGGCAATCAAAATGTCACCAGGAGCTTCTTAAATAAACACGACAAACACGATGGAGGCGGAATCAGACAGTTCATAGTGAGCTCACCTTTTCGCCAAGAATGACCTTCAGCACTGTGCTCTCGCGGCTCCAGCTCGTCACATGCAACTCTCAGGGACATTTAAAAAGCATTTGCAGATAGTCTTCTGGCGCCACCTGATCCTTGCGTTGCCACTGCTGCCGTGTCCTTCCCCGCCACCTGGCACGAGCTCGCATTTTCTCTAGCGATTGCTAAAGCATCTTGCGAGATATGCCCAAACCAGACATGCGTACAGACCTACTAGGGTCCTTCCCCAACCCTCGTGTTCTTCTTCTCTCTCTCACACAGTACACACGCACACAGAGTACATGCGCGCACACACACACACACAGACTACAATGACTACATTCTCTCTCTCTCTCTCTCTCTCTCTCTCTCTCTCTCTCTCTCTCTCTCTCTCAGTACACACACACACTGGCAGAAGTAATTGTACATTGAAGCTGCAGGTTGTGAATTATGGATCCGGCCTCTGCAGTGACGGACTTGGTTGTGGCCCCTCCTGCTCTGATTACGATCGCCAAAGCCGTGCGGGATCATATCGGCCATATTCGCGGCAATGATCAGCGCAAGGGCCGTCTCGAAAAGCTCGCTTGGACACTGATCGACAAGCTAGAACAACAATACACTTGCCCTAATTCCACGCAGGAGGAGCTCCAATCTGTGATGACAGCCCTAGAGTCCATGGAAGGGTATATTATATTCCATGGCAGATTTTAGGGTTTGCAGGAATTGTAGGGTTTCAGCCAGAAATTAGGGTTTCTGTTGTCCGCCACGTAATCACTTTGTGACAAAAAGCCTCTTTGCGCTCATCATCCGATTTACGTAATTGGATACCTAGCTGCAAAACACGATTAGAAAAAGACATAACCGGCATACCATTTTGCTTGAGAGAGCGGCGATCGTCCTCCAATCGTGCGAGGTACTGAGGTGGCATAAACCGCGCCTTGAGCTTGTCTTGGAAATCAGCCCAATCGAAAGAAAGGGGCGTGAATCTGTCGGCTTCCTCTAGGTGCACAGCTAGCTGTGCCTCTTGCCATGCGTGGTACCAATTGATGGCATCACCGGCAAGGTACATAGCTGCCATCAAAACTTTTCTATTTCCTGTCTTCTTAGTTGTTGCAAAATAAGCACTAAATTGATGCAACCAAGAATGAATAACCGTAGCATCCATCTTATCGTCATACTGAAAATCAACTTTTCTGTGACTGGATGGTTGGAATCCGCGTCGTGGCTTGCGTCACTTGAGGAACTCCCACGATCTTTGGGTGGTTCGGTTTTCGAGGCTAGCGCTTGTCGAAGCAAGTCTTGAGTGCGTAGCTCTCTTTGAGCTTCACGCTCGGTCTCCAAAGCCAATCTTTGAGCTGTACGATCGGCCTCCAAGGCTGCGTTTTTTGCCATCTCTTCCGCCTTTCTTTGTTGTTTTCGTTCTTTAGGTTCGTTGCGCTCGCGTTCTAAAGCAAGGCGATTGTCTTCTTGTTGTGTGGCAAGTTTTGCGTTTCTTTCCTCGCGCTCACGGTCCTGAGCAATTAGGCGATTTGCTTCTTGTCTATCCATCATGGCCATCATCTGCTTGACCATTGCCTCCATAGGGTTTGGTGCACTTGGTGGCGTAGATGGCGAAGGGGGAGGGTTGAAGAAATCATCTCCTGGTGGGGAAAAGTCTTCGTCGCCTCTCTCATGCTCATCACTTGTATGCGAAGTATCCATTCCGCTTCGGGTGACGACCATGCACTATGATCTTGGGTTCTTGAGGGTCTTGAGGTTCTTGATTTGTGAGATCTTGGGTTCTTGAGGTTTTCTTTCGCTTGCAAATCGCGTTGGAGAAGGATCTTCTCTTCACCCGAGTTCTACTCCTTTCTGCGGGCGCATGCCTTGGCGACCTTGCGCTCACACCAAGGTTGCTTTTTTTGTTAGGTGCAGCGGAATGAATGTTGTATTTTCTCAAGATTAGTGATCCTTATTGCTCAAGGTTCCTTGTTCTTAGGGAAAGAGAGAGCTTTCGGTCTTGTAGAGTGTTGTGATCACGAACAAAGTGGGTGGATATTGTGCGTGCAAGTGAATGAGACTGAGAGAAGGAGAGAGAAGAGATACGACACCCGAGAGGTTGTAAAACCCTCCTCCGAAGGCCCCACTCTTGTCGGCGAGAGTGGTCTATTCTTTGATTGCATAAGGTGTACAAGGCGTATGCAATGGACTATGCAACTTGGTCTATGCCGATGACGATGACGGTGACGACGACGACGACCGCTAAAATCTGAGATCTTCTAATCGCTGAATTTCGGGACTGTTTCGGTGGCTGAAAATGACTGTTTGGCTGCGTTTTCTGAGGTAAATTTTGGGGGATTTTCTGCAACCAATGAGGGCTGAATCTGTTGCTCTGCTATAAGCTGAAAATGCTGCTGTCCTGATGTCGCTAAGGCTGAAAAACCAAAACGCTGGTTTTTAGGGTTTGCTGCGTTTTTAAGGTTTTCTGCGTTTTTAGGGTTTCTGTATTTTTAGGGTTTCTGAAAAACGCTGAATCTTCTGAAGTCAGAAACGCTGGCCTTTCTCTTCTTGCTGGCAATCTCTTGCATGAGAGGAACGCTAGGGAGAGAGAAGTGAATTGCCGACGATGGTGCTGCGGAGAGTGGCCTCGCCAAGGGAATGGAGAGGGTTCTTGCTGAGAAGGTGCGTGTTGAGCAAGATGCTCCTGCTGCCTCTTCTGCCATTTAGTGCTAACTTGGGTTTGCTTATATAGAAACTTAGCAAAATTGCCCTACCTACTTTTGTTGGAAAGTCACTTAAAAATAATAAGTGAAATAACCAATAAATAGGAAAATAGGCTAAATGCATTGGAAAATTCCCCTAACTGATGCTATGATTCCGGAAGTGACTCTTCGCCGGCCCACTCTGATGTGTGGGTCGTGCGGTACTTGAACTTCATAAAGGTCTGCAACGCTTGCTTCTTTGGGCCACGCCGAAAGCGACACAAAGTCTTCTGAATCTCCTTTCTTGCTTCAACTTCGTCTAGAGTCCTGCTTCTTCTGTCTTCAAGAATCTCCATGGCTGAAAATTCCTGAAACAATCTCCAACACAAAACAATGAACATACCCATTCCATGTAAAGTGAAGGAAAAAAATCTTTTCTTCTCTAAAGACTGTGTATGCAAAGTCGATGAACATAGAGACGGAGTTACAACCCGTTCATCAAACACATGCAAACAATACGATCGAATCTTTTCTGTTTGATCAAAATCATTCAAATGTGGCAAATCATAATGGAAATGCCCATGCTTGGTGCTCATACTGTCATGTGATCTTTCGGAAACTATGTCATGCCAAGGAAGAGACATGGAATGTGACTTCCTTACATACAAACTTTTCAGCGTTTTATGAAAAATCCGCATACATTCGTGCTCATCCATGATAGAAACGTGCTCAACATACAATATGTCATGCCTAGGAAAAGGGAACACATAACGATGTTGACTAAAATATAGGAAACCTTCACGAATGAGACACTCGAATAATGCGTGCGTATCAATAATGCGAACACATAATAATTCCTGTGATGGTTCTTTGGACCAAGGCTCGAGAGCCAAGATCGGTTCGTTGTGAATGATCGAATCGTCCTGTGGGGGTTCTTTGGAGCTCGACTCGAAAGCCAAGATCGGATCTTCGTGATTGATCGAATCTAAAACGAGGTTAGCTTCGCTAGAAAAAGCATCAACTAACACATCATCCTTGTGAACAATCACATCTTCTTCATGCAACTCATCATGCTTGTGAGAAATCACATCTTGATCATGCAAATCATCATGCTTGTGAGAAATCACATCTTGATCGTGCAAATCATCATGCTTGTCATTGTCATCCAAATCATTGGGATCCAAATCATCATGCTTATCATTGTGCTTCAAATCATCATGCAAGTCATTGTCAATCAAATCATCATCATGCTTCACACAATCATGAAAATCCTGTGTATCCTGCTTTGGAGAAGAAGAGACTGAGACAGTCTCTTTTCCGTGATTCTGTGCAAAGTACGACTGTACTTGAGAATAAAGTTGCAAGAACTCTTTGTTTTGTCGGTCGCTCTGTTCTTGTATTGCTTCTCTTTCTGCTTTGTCTTTTGCGTGCCTGCGATCCATTTCTGCTTTTCTTTCTGCGTGTCTGCGTTCCATTTCTTTGAATTCACGATCCAATGTGGCTTGTCGTTCTTTGGCTTCCAAGCGTGCTTGCTCACGCTCACGCGCTATGGCTGCCATTCTTACTGCATTTCTTGCTTTGCGTTGTAAATCCTGTTCCATAAACAACAGCTTCAACTCCTCCTTTGGAGTTAATGCAATCGGTGTCGTAGATGGGGAAGGGTCGGAAAAACCTCCTGGTGGGGAAAATTCTTCTTCGCCTCTCTCATGCTCATCACTTCCAAGCGAAGTATCCATTCCGCTTCGAGTGATGACCATTCTGCAATCGTGGGTTCTTGTGGGTTCTTGGGGGTCTTGGGTTCTTAAGTTCACGAGGAACTTGGGTTCTTGCGGGTCTTGGGTTCTTAAGGTTCTTGAGGTTCTTGAGGTGTTCTTTCGCTTGCAAATCGTGTTGGAGAAGGATCTTCTCTTCACCCGAGTTCTACTCCTTTCTGCGGGCGCACCCCTTGGCGGCCTTGCGCTCACACCAAGGTTGCTTTTTCTCACCTCACGTCGATTGGCCAGCCGCTAAGTGCACGGTCCGCTCTCAATGAGTGAAAAGAGACACAAGGGGAGGCTGGACAAGCCCTTCTTTCTTGGGATTCCTGTCACTCTTCAACAAAACACGATTAGGAATCGCCACGCCCAAGTAAACTTGGGTTCGTGCGATCACAACAAGCAAAAAAATTCTTGTGGTTCTTTCCTTGAGTAATGCAGAACACTTTCAAAGCTCTGATACCAATGTTAGGTGCAGCGGAATGAATGTTGTATTTTCTCAAGATTAGTGATCATTATTGCTCAAGGTTTCTTTTAGTTCTTAGGGAAAGAGAGAGCTTTCCGTCTTGTAGAGTGCTGTGATCACGAACAAAGTGGGTGGATATTGTGCGTGCAAGTGAATGAGACTGCGAGAAGGAGAGAGAAGAGATATGACACCCGAGAGGTTGTAAAACCCTCCTCCGAAGGCCCCACTCTCGTGGGCGAGAGTGGTCTATTCTTTGATTGCACAAGGTGTACAAGGCGTATGCAATGGACTATGAAACTTGGTCTATGCCGATGACGACGACGACGACGACGATCGCTGAAATCTGAGATCTTCTAATCACTGAATTTTGGGATTGTTTCGGTGGCTAAAAATGACTATTTGGCTGCGTTTTCTGAGGTAAATCTTGGGGGATTTGCTGCAACCAACGAGGGCTGAATCTGCTGCTCTGCTATAGGCTGAAAACGCTGCTGTCCTGATGTCGCTAAGGCTGAAAAACCAAAACGCTGGTTTTTAGGGTTTGCTGCGTTTTTAGGATTTTTTGCGTTTTTAGGGTTTCTGAAAAACGCTGAAGCTTCTGAAGTCAGAAACGCTGGCCTTTCTCTTCTTGCTGGCAATCTCTGGCATGGGAGGAACGCTAGGGAGAGAGAAGTGAATTGCCGGCGATGGTGCTGCGGGGAGTGGCCTCGCCAAGGGAATGGAGAGGGTTCTTGCTGAGAAGGTGCCTGTTGAGCAAGGTGCTCCTGCTGCCTCTTCTGCCATTTAGTGCTAACTTGGGTTTGCTTATATAGAAACTTAGCAAAATTGCCCTACCTACTTTTGTTGGAAAGTCACTTAAAAATAATAAGTGAAATAACCAATAAATAGGAAAATAGGCTAAATGCATTGGAAAATTCCCCTAACTAATGCTAATGGATTCTGATGGGAATTTCGATGGTCATGCTGTGTGCAACCGGAGGATATGCATCTATGCTAAGTGACTGGGCATGCACGGTCTACGAATAGACTCACAAAAGTGCCAGATCACTGCTAATCTAAACTGACTGAACCCTGCTGTGGTGTAGCTTGTCCAGGGACACATAGGGTTGGGATGTGTCACCTGACATTTTCCCACCTCACGTCGATTGGCCGGCCACCAAGTGCACGGTCCACTCTCAATGAGTGAAAAGAGACACAAGGGGAGGTTGGACAAGCCCTTCTTTCTTGGGATTCCTGTCACTCTTCAACAAAACACGATTAGGAATCGACATGCCCAAGCGAACTTGGGTTCGTGCGCGCGACCGCAACAAGCAAAAAAAAAAATTGTGGTTCTTGTGGTTCATCCCTTGAGTAGTACAGAACACTTCCAAAGCTCTGATACCAATGTAAGGTGCAATGGAATGAATGTTGTATTTTCTCAAGATTAGTGATCTATATTTGCTCAAGGTTCCTTTTAGTTCTTAGGGAAGGAGAGAGCCTTCCGTCTTTATGGAGAGTGCTATGATCACGAACAAAGTGAGTGGATATTGTGCGTACAAGTGTATGAGACTGAGAGAAAGAGAGAAGAGAGATACGACACCAGAGACATTGTAAAACCCTCCTCCGAAGGCCCCACTCTCGTTGGCGAGAGTGGTCTACTTATGATTGCACAAAGTGGTACAATGCGTATGCAATGGACTGCTGCAACTTGGACTATGTCGGTGACGACGACGACTTAGGGCTGAAATCTGTGGTCTTCTATCTGCTGAATTTCGGGACTGTTCAGTGGCTGAAAATCTCTGTTTTGGCTGCGTTTTTATGGGTTGAAATTGGGGGTTCTTCTGCAACCAAATTAGGGCTGATCTGCTGCGATTTCATCTGCTGAAAATCTGCGTTTTTGTTTGCTATGTTCTAGGCCAATGAGGCTGCAACGTTTTTGGCTGGAAAACGCTAGGGCTTGTGGCCGGTGTCGGGTTGCCGGTCCTGGGGAAAAGCGCCAAGGGAGGACACTTGATGGCGATGGCTTGCTGTGGGAGAAAAGGCCAAGGAGAGGAAGTGGATGGCGATGCTAAAACGCTCTGGATGGCTCACCAAGGAATGGCTTGGGGAGGTCTTGTTGAGAGAGGGAGGAAGCACCTGTTGCTTTGGGAAGCCTGCTGTGCTCTTTGCTCATCTGCCCAATTGTGCTAACTTGGGTTTGCTTATATATTAACCTACCCAATTTTCCCTATTGAGTTCCCAACAAAAGCCACTTAATAAATAAGTGAAAAATGTTAAAAATAGGATAAAGTCACTTGAAAAATCCCCAAAGTGACTCTGATGGAATCTGATGGAAATGCTTATGCTTATGCAGTGTGCAACCAGAGGATATGCATCTACACTAAGTGACTAGACATGCACGGTCTACGAATAGACTCACAAAAGTTCTAGATCACTTCTAATCCAAACCAACTGGACTTGACGGAAACCATGTTATGGTGTAGCTTGTCCACGGACACATAGGGTTGGATGTGTCACGTCATATTGACATACCATCTCTCATTTGGGCCCCTTCACCATTGGCTCCGTGTTGAGATAGATCTATAAGCACATGCCTATATCCTAACCCTTGTTCTCGTCTATTCTCCCACATTAAATGATCCGTCTAATATGAGAAAATCATTTGGATTGGTTAGATATTAGATTTTATGACATATAACCCCGAGTGTTGCCTTTGCAATCCAAACCCTTTTGCTAAAATTTGCAGGGAAAACTGCTCAACTAACAGCTGGCCCTTGGCCTATGTCCGTGACCCCCCTTGAGTTTTCCCTTGTTACTTTGGAAGCTTGAAATTGTTCACTACCCCTTGACAATTTGTGGACTTCTTTCCTTGAGAGCGTAAATGTGAAGGTTTCAAGAATTGACCATCAATACGTAATAAGTGATACAGTAATCACGAGCTCGGTCTTACCCCAAAATGTACTCATATAAACACTCTTAGTGATAGAGATAAAATAGGAGAAGTGTTAAAAGAATGCCCAAAAAATTGCTAATGGCAATATTCTTGCTTTTCCATTAGAATCAATGGGTACTCAATCGAATAGAATTTGTTTGATCTTGAAAGAAATCACTAATGGATTACAAACAGATGGCTCTTAGCCCTTTGAAAACAGATGGATCTTAGCCCTTCTTGTTACCATATTGACATAGAAAGATTATAGTAAAATCGTGCCTAAATTCACCTTTCTCGCAAAGAATTAGGAAGGGGAGAGACAGAATGGTGGAATGAGGAAAAAACCCTGATGAAAAGCCAATGAAAGTGTACATATAGATTCCTCAATTTTGTC
This sequence comes from Adiantum capillus-veneris, assembly GCF_014529385.1. Classification (NCBI taxonomy): domain Eukaryota; kingdom Viridiplantae; phylum Streptophyta; class Polypodiopsida; order Polypodiales; family Pteridaceae; genus Adiantum; species Adiantum capillus-veneris. The sequence goes on along the minus strand of NC_140937.1, from coordinate 119,393,088 downwards.
CATATGAGAGAATTGTATACAAATATATGATATAAGTGAAACAATCTAGAAGTGGATTTTAAAGACTAATCTTTGATAAATAAAAAATAAGAATTTTAATAAACCACCAAATGCGGCTTGCATACCATCAAATAGTATCACCAGAGGTAATGAAGTGTTAGATCTACTATAGTATATATATGCGACTTAAGAGAATGCAATTTTAGATGAACCAAATGTCTTATGTGATCGTTAACAAATGTTGAATATTTGATCAACGCAACATAATTTTTAGTCATGAAGATTCTTTTCATACGAGACTCGCAAAAAATGTTAAGCACATATATAAGTAGTTACCATGGATTATTGCACACGAAACCTTGTTTTTTGTTTCTTAGATTAAGGTACACATTTTAGTGACAAATAAATTGTTGTTTTACATAGGTGCTTTTCATGAGTGTAATTACTATTCAGTTTGTTTACATTAAAAGTTGAGGATTATAATTTTATTAATACTTTATAAATTTCTAAAAGAATTTCTTTTTAAATTTCTGCACCAATTTACTCAAACTCTTAAGAACTGCAAATTTTCACAGGGTTCGCGCACAAAAAAATCAGAGTCATCAACATTATTGGATCATCTAATATATCCAATCTGAGTAATGAACCTCGTTGTCCACATGAGTCTCCGCATCCTCTGACATTCTTGGAAAACTTGCGGATCCAAGAAGCCAAAACTTTCTTAGGATTCTTAACTTCAAGTGTACGAGAGTGGCGCAGCCTCAAAGAATTGTTCTTGACCAACTGTTGTTCCCTAACGGAAATCCCAGAAGATTTTGGCAACTTACCTTCCCTTGAAACAGTTTATGTGGTCGATTGCCATAACCTTGAGAAATTTCCTTCCCTAAGGAGCCCCCAGGGGCCATCTTCTGTGATCCTCAGAGCGTGTCCGAAGTTGAATGTTGTGGGTGCCATGCTTTGCCAGCTCCAATACTTATACATTGAGGATCTTGGAGGGATTGAAAGTTTGGAGCTTGGCAATACGTCGTCGCTGACTCACTTGATTATAAAATCTTGTGAAAGACTACAGAAGGTAGTGGGACGTCTAGCTGGGGCCAGTACAGCCTGCACTGTCAATCGGAAGTTCACAGTAGAGAATTGTCAAAGCTTGGAGGAATTACTTCTGCCGGAAGTTGAATCTGGCACCCAGCTAGTGCTGGACCTAGCAGAAATTAGTAATTGTCCTCTCCTAAAACGGCTTCCGCATATTTGGCCCCACAGATTGAAGCTACAAAATCTGTGGTCGATAACGAAATTGCCAGCCACGCTGCCTTCTCTGGTTGAGCTGAAGCTCACTTACAGTGCTCATATGGTTGAACTAATACCCGAGGGAGCTGACTGGACGTCCTCCTTGACAAGGTTGGAATTGGTGAAATGCAGCAAGATGCTAGAGAACCTGCGAGCAGCCAGCTCCTCCAACCCAACATCGTCGTTCTTGCCATCCCTCCACACTCTAATTGTGCAAGATAGCTTCCTGAAAGCTTTCACGATTTCTCTCATGGTCAACACAAACAATAAATTATTGAACAACTTGTTTTCCATCTTTGCTTTTGACTCTGGAATAAGTAGATCCATCATCCATTACTTTTGTCTCCATTTGCACTACGGTGATGTATGGTTGTCCAAGGATTAGAGGATAGCTTGGCATCTTTTGAACAAATAATTTTTTCTCACATTTAACATCCCCTATGGTTACATTAACATTTGGACAAGCCCATAGAGATCTCCAGATGAGTTGTTTCTAGCCCTAATCATCCACCCATGGTCAATATCAATCGACCACTTTCCATTCATATAGAGACTCTTGGACATGAGGTTAATCTCTGAATCATGGTCTATCAAGGTCACATAAGGCTCCTTGAGATCACCCACTTCTACCAAGGTTTTTGTTGTAGCCCTTGCCCAATGGTTCCTAGAATAGTGGCTCTTATGAGTGGCTTCCTCCTCATCTTCATCTTCAAATTTAACATGCCTATTTCTACCGCCTAAAGACTAATAGCAGCTTACAACATTCTCATCTTCATCCCTTTGTTTTACTTGTATCACATGTGTCTTTGAAGCACTCTCTTCAGGCTTTGATTGGATAGATTCCGTTAAAGCTTGTCGCTTTCTTCTTATGATATTAATGATTTCCTCGTGGAATTCTCTCTTTGCAATGCTAAGGACTTATCCCAATGTAAACTCCACCTTGATATTTAAGATCCTTTCCTCTAAAAATTTCTTTAAATATGTGGCAGCTTCAATATCTAATTGTAGCTTGTATGATGAGCTTTTTCCTTTGGTCTTTTCTTTATCTTGCTTTTCATTTGGTGCATCATCTCTCATTGGTACTTCTTGTGATGGAGGTTCCCTTGCCATCGGCTCTTGAGAGGGACCCGAATCCTTTCTTCCTTCACATCTAGTAGCCCTCTTTGAGTGGACTTCAGCCCCATTTTCTCTCCTACGTTTTTCTTCAACAAGTGCCTTGTTGCCTCTACACTTTGCAATGTAGGCATGCACTAACAAGGAATCTACTGATTCATTCCATCCAGTCTCAAGACGGATACCATATCTAGCTTCATGTAGGATTTCTTCAGACAAATTTTCCTTTATAGCTAACTTCATCACAGATGGCCAGACGTCCTCATGTCTTCAAAAAAATTTGATCCTTTGAGCATGACTTGACCAACCTTCAAGCCAAATGTTGTTGCTTTAACCATTGAGATAGCATGACTAGTTGCCATGTCCTCAACTAGATTTTTCATCCCTGCTTTTCCGAAGTTGGTCCCCAAGGGCTTCCCTGTTTCACTAAGATGCATGAACCCTCTTTGAATAAGACAAGATCTTTACCTAAGGCATCTTTGAAGCTTTCACAGTCCATACTTGGATGGTCTAGGCTGTCACACCATATGCACCTACTTACAAACCCCTCTTTGTTTTGTTACCATATACCATGTGGTAGTGATGTGTGTGAACACACTAGGACTTTCGGGGTTCCCTCTTTAGGAGGTTTTTTCCCTCGTGCATTGTATATACGCCCATCACTCTAGGGCTATCTATCATTCCATTGCACACTAAGTAATACACTCTCAGTTGTGTGCCTTGAGCTTCCTTCATCTTCTCCAAGCTGTGTGCGTTTCTCTGCAACCCTAATTCCAACATGTTTGCCCCTTTTCTTCAAGCCTTGCTAGCTTTAATTTCATATCACATATTCCCTTCACAAGTTCTTCAAGCATAAGTCCATCATCCTTAGAAGATACGATAGCAGTTTTGGTTGCTTCTCAGTAATAACAGAAACTAGAGCACCATTTTTCACCACCATCTTGTCTCTTCTGCATTGAGAGACTGCATCTTGTACATCATTCCACCACATCTTAAAATTTTGCTATGTATCTTTGTCTTCCAAGAGAAGCTCTAACTTTTCTTTGATTTCTTTGCCCGCGGCTTGTAGGAAAAGTTCTACCTTCTCCCTATCCAAGGAAGCTTGTTTAGTTTGTGATAGTTGAGCATAAAGTTGCTCAAACTCTCTGAGAAGCTCTATAGTAGAAATCCCTTCTTTAAGCTTTGCAACCCATTCTAAGAAAGTTCTTTTCATGACCCTCTTAGATTCCTCCATAAATTAGTCTTCTTTTAGAGAAAGCTTGAATTCCTCTCAATTTCTTCCATGAGCATTTTGGACTGCTCTAATTATACGGTCTCTAATCTCTAGGACACAAACTAACTCAAAACTTCGGACCATGTCTTCCTCGCACACTCGATTAAACTCCATTTCCTTCATATAATCTAATAAATACTTTGTGATGTATTTGGGTAAAAGAATGTTAACATGACACGCTTTTTGTGCTAGTTAGAATAAAAAAAAACTTGGGCACCCTATAAGATTTTCACAAGTAATATCAAAATTTATCCGAGTTTGTACAGTTGGATGCCTTGTTTCAGAAGCTTTCTATTGATATATCATACGTCATAGATCTTAGAGATCGCTCATGTTATTGTACTAGTTAGCGTATGTCAAAATTGTGCTAACTAGCACTGTCCGGGACAACAAAAATCATGACAAGTTAACATGCTTTCACCCATTTTCCATCAAACTGTTCAATTCTCTTCAAAATAGATTGCAGCGCTTTGGTGGTTGAAATCTGGCTTCTTTCCACTGTTTGTTATTATTGCATATGGCAAACGCTTGAAACATCTGCATGATTGCAGGATCAAAGTGCATCACATGTGTCTCTCGATTTTCATCCATGGAGAACACAGTGTCATTAGGAGAAAGTTGGACTCACTTTTGGGCCCTGTAAGAAGTGCCACGTCGGCTTAGAGAGAGAAAATGAAAATGTTAAATTATGCATTTTATGTGATACTTTTCTGCGCAACAAAAAGCCAAAATGACATTCTTTGGTAGGTAGCCGTCGTCTTTATCATTCTTATCCTTCGTTTTCTTGTCAGGAATCCAACTAACCGTATGACTAATGATTTGAAATGCCAACTTACAAGCGTTCCCTCCAGAAACATAAGCCACACAAACTCTATCAACTCTAAACTTGAGAATATGGCCTTCCCTCCCAAAACCTGAGATATTTCTTCGTCTTCTTCTCTATCAACTCTAGGAATGAAGAACGCATCTTTTCCTAATGAAAACACTAATTTTAACTTACAATCCTCAACCCCTTCATCTTTAACACTTACCCAAAGAAAGACACACATCATCTTCATGTTGATGTATTGCAAGAGTACGCACCATTGCAGAAACGTAGGAGGGAGTCTTTCTTATCTCAATGGGAGAAACAACTTAGAAGGACAAACAAGGAACATCATTTGGATTTGTGGACCGATGGGTCTATTTATCCAAAGGATCCTACGACAAATGCGTCACCTCCCTTTGCTAATATCACTAACCTCTTACATTTCACAGGCGATAGCAAGGATGGGCTATTGGGATACACCGAACATTTGGAAATAAGAGGATTGAATGCAAAAAGGCAAAGAAACTTCCTGGCGATAGAGAACATGCAGCGTAAGAAACTAAATGAAGCATGCTCTCAAAAGATTTCATCAAACACAGAGACAATCCAAGGCCTTGAGAAGAAGATCACAAGTTTACGAGAGAAAGACATAGTGCTTGGTAGTCGGAAAAGAAAACGAGATCTGTGCAACATTGAGAATATGAAGGTTGGTAGTGGTGGCCTGAAAAAACAAATACGAGCTTTAAGATAACTCGAAGTTTGTTTCTTCAATGTGCTTCATTAAGAAATGGATACACTTTCCTACACATGATCATAACACATGGTGCTTTTTTGGCAGGTCTTTACTGCATCCAAACTCGAACGGTGCAGGCTTCAATGCCGGAGTGCATTACATCCGTCTAGTTCCAAAAGAAGTAGTTGAAGAGATGATAACTCAGAAGAAATTTCGTAAGTTGAAAGGGAGGCTACTTACCTCCTTCATGAACGAGAACCAGCTGGAACCAATGGGAGTGCAAGAAATACTTGATGAGAGTGGCATCTCGCAGATGGGATACAGGGCACTCTTCAAAGCATTAGCAAAAAAGTCTCAAAATAAACTATAGAGAGGATCATGGCTGCCAAAGCCATCACATGTAAAGGCTGCTCGCCTGCACGTAAACGATGAGGTGTTTGAGAAACTTGGGTCACCATTCCATTATTGAAGCAAAGTTCTTAGGCAAGGGCGACAGAGAGGTACAGTTTAACGAGCATAACAACCTCTTTGTTGATCTTGAAGCATTGCAAATGTATGCAGTTCACTTCTTTGACATCAGTCGAGAGGAGTGCGGTGGGGTTCTCAAGTTTGTTTTGAAGCTCGACGAGTGCGAGGTCTTGAAGAACAAGAAGTTGGAGAGAGTCTTTACCATGATTACCCTCATGAACAGAGCTCTGGATCCATCAATAACGAAAGAGGATCCACGATACTTCAACGTGCAATCAGAAAACAACATTCTAACTCTAGGATCATTTCAGGTATACTTCGTTCACTCTATGATAACAAAAATATTGATTATTTGGTTGTTGATTTTTTGTTTTCGTTTTTCATTGCAGGTTGATTATTTTTTTCAAACCCAAATTCCTTCTATCATCAGTGAACAAAGAAACGGAGCCGCTCTTTCAGTGGAAGGATTTGGTGACTACACAGTGGAATGGCACATGGCAGGTGACTTAAAGACTCTTAAGTGTATGTACAACATAACACACGGAGCAGCTGTGGCAAATCCATGCTTATATTGCATGGCTGATGCACAATACTTGAGAGTGTGCAATGGAATAGAGCTCCCAACAGACATCTTCAAGATAAGACTTTTAAACCAGTGCTTGATATTCCTCTGAGTAGAGTTCATGTCTGTACACTTCATGCACTCTGTCGAATAATTGAAAAGGTGGTTCATTTGTACATATGTTTTGCATGGACATTAAAGCCAGAGAGTGAGTCGAAAAGAGTGATCAAAGCATTAGTGGGAGTGCTCTCAGACATTGGTTTGCATGGAGGCAATGTCAAAATCGAAGAGGATCCTAAGATGTCTTAAAGGCGGTACAAGGTACCGAGGAAAGCATCGATAGGCGGAGTGAAGGCAAGAAGGTTTCTTGGATTTAGCCTCAAAGATTTAGATAGAGAAGAAAGGAGAAACCTGTTCAACAAATAGAAACAGTTACATAAAGTGGTTAAAGACAATGCTGGTGGTGGGGCAATCCAGAATCACAAGGCGAACGTGTGGAAATCACTAGATAAAATTTCCCATTACGTTGAGCAGCATTCTTGGGACCAAAGTAAGCTCACATCATTTCAAGCAGCCTTGCTGGATTAGAAAAAGGCTTACCTTACAGGGTGGGGTGGGAAACATATCACAAATTACATGGTGGGTTGGCATTCTACGTATACAAAACAAAATTTTAAATTGTACTCTACTGACCATTTTGTTTTATTTCAATGTAGCACATACTGTTCAACCATGGTCCATATTTTTCCAAGACATACGGCTCACTATCAATATGGTCCACACAAGGCATGGAAAAAACCCACTACATGGCAAGAACAAGTTATTTTAAGCACACTAGACATGGGGGAGGAAAAGAAAAGGCCAATAGCCTATTAGAGTTACACCAATGGACTTATAGACGACTAATTCATAGAGCAAGGCAGAAGGAACTTCTTAAGAGTTTAGAAAATTACACGGTCTTTACAACACATCATCAAAGAGAAGAAACAGATGGCTTGGGGAGCTTCAAATGCGGCAGCGCGCTATGCGAGGTGGCGACGATCACGAGTCAGGAGCGGGAGAAGATGGACCTGAGCCCGTCATTTTTATCCTCTTCGATGCACCTCCTTCTTCCTCACTTTGTACCTCTTCGATGTGCAAGCTCTGTAGACGAGCTCGTTTCTCTGTTGATGGCAGCATCCCCACGGGCATCAAGCGTCTCCTTTCCCTCAGAAACAGCCGCTTTTTGTATGGATCTAAGCTTTTCGGGTATTCAACCCCTGCAGCCTGTGTAGGACATGAAATAGGGGGCTTTGAGTACTTGGCACCAATACCCAATGCCAAATACACGTAGAGCAAATTGTTTCTCAATCAGAATTAGTCTTTCTGCGTTTAGTGGGAGGGGGTGCCCACCACACAATCTTGTAATAACTTTCATTGCAAACAGTGGGAACTTTGCATTGTCATCGGAGTATTCCTTGTGGTATATTATGATCTACATAAAAATTGTAATGAATTTATGGGCTGTAAGTGAGATTAGTACAATTGCCAAGTACTTGAATTGTTTCTACAAACCTTTTTGTGGTTGAAACGCCCGATGTAGTGAGACAACGCCACATCCTTGCCTTGGACTCGAGTGACAAGCCCTTGCCGTGAGCCTCCCGCTCTTCTAAGGAAACTATCGTCATACACTAGCACCTGGCAACAAAAAAAATGATCATGATATTTTATCACTGGGCCATCTCCAATACCATCTGAATGCACGACAAAAGTTAACATCTGATTCTTGTCCATTTCTAGCATCCCTCCCCCACAAGTGAATAGACTGACTTTTCATTACTTGATCTCTGGGTGCCACGTGCCTACCCATGTTTTCCAAGCCGAGTTGTTTTGTTGTCGATTCAAATTGCTCATCTGTTGACAAATTGGCCTCTCCGGACTTCACTTCATTGAATGTATCTTTGATCAGTTTCCACCCTGAAGTGAACTGTGAGTCGCGGACAGCTGTGTCAGCAATAAGATGTTGGTCCACTCCATCATTGTCCACAAACCCCATGTGTGCCTCACAAAAATTTGCAATTGCCGCTAGGCAGTATTCCTCCCGTATATTGAGCTCATGCATGATATCTATGAGCAAAACATAGTGGATGTCGCCCACCATAACAAAGCTGGGAGCACAATTCAGAGGCAAAGTCACTTCCTTACTTGGACTTTCTTGCTTGCACCCTATTGCTGCATCCGCAAGAGGAACAAGAGTTTAGCCCACATCAAATGTTTCCTTTAGTATTTCTACCCGCTCCTCTTCTGGGTCGAATTGCACCTCCACATCCTCTACCTCTTCCTTCGGTGCCAATGGAAAACTACCGAAAGTTGTTGATTGGGAAGTCTCTGACTCACCATCCGTCTGCAAGTATAAGTAACAGAAAAACCCGTGGTAGAATTCCACTAAGCGAAACTTTTTGAAGTGCTTCATACACCTGTCTTGTACAAGTAGTGCATTGGAGGGACACTTTTCTAGACAACGATTCAATCTCCTTGAAGCACTCTTGTCAGGGTCAAGGTCGGCTGGGTGCACATATCTCATGCCATCAATTGTCATGGAATTGTCACAAGTGACTGCCTCATACTATTGCAAATGGGTTTGTAGGTACTCAAGTGAGCAATCTATAATCCTCTATATAGAAAACTCTGCATTAAACATTCCTGATAGTTCTGGTGCACGGTGATGAGAACGGGCGTTGTATAAGAACGTGAATAGTTTTTCTTCACATGTATCGTCGCTCACATCTATTTCCAGGACTATGATCCCCATGACTGAAAGAAAAAGAAAGACAAAACTATTTGGTGTCATAACCAAGCGAATATTGAGCCTCAAGTACCCCTCAAGGTCTCTTTTCGCTTGGTTCTGTCCCGTGCGCTAATGTCATAAGAGGTGACGTCAGTTGAGTCAGAACCAAGCGAGTAGGGGCCCCAAGAATCTCTGAAGAGCCCTATTTGCTTGGTTCTGTCCCGTGCGCTAATGTCATAAAAGGTTACGTCACTTGAGTCAAAACCAAGCGAATAGGACGCCAAGAATCTCCAAAGGGCCCTATTCGCTTGGTTCTATCCCATGCGCTATTGTCATAAAAGGTGATGGCTCTTGAGTAAGAACCGAGAGATTAGGGACCCAAGAATCTCTGAAGGGCCCTATTCGCTTGGTTTTGTCCTGTGACCCAAGCATTCGAAACAGGTGGATAAGAACAAAGCATTTAATGTTATCAGTGATAGATTTATAGGCCTACTCACTCACTATGCCCAAACTCAGGCACGGTCACATAAGGAGTAATTATTCCAACCATGCGGTTTGAGACTTTTAATTTTACCCTAACGTAGTGACTTCGGTAAGCACACAATTAACAGCACATAGGAAGGGGAGAGGCAGGGAGAAAGAACCTATCTCTGCAATATCCAATGGCGCCGAGTTGGATGGTGATGTCGCAGGCCGCCGACAGCAAGAACCAGAAGGTGGCGATGGCGACGCGGCAGCAAAGGACTCGACCTAGTGGAGGTCGCTCAACGCAGGATCACGAGAGGTGGCCAAGCGGAAGAGTGCAGATAATGCAAAGGCAACGACGATCTGTTTGTTGTACTTGGACATGGAGATGGCGACTGCAAGGGCGATCGGAGTCTGACTCTCAACACAGGATCATGAGAAGTGGCCAAGGGGAAGAGCGCAGAAAATGCAAAGGCAATGGCGATCTATTTGTTCTACTTGGAGATGGAGATGGCGGATGCAAGGGCGATCGGTGTCTGACTCTAAATGCAGGATCATGAGAGTTGGACAAGGGAAAGAGCGCAGAAAAGGCAAAGGCAGCGGCGATCTGTTTGTTCCACTTGGAGATGGAGATGGCGACTGCAAGGGCGATTGGCATCTGTCTGACCCTAAACGGTCACTCAAAAAGGCACGTGGACTGCGCTCACAAGGACAACCAATAATAAATGGTCTCAGATTCCCATGCAGTACGATTTACCAACCACAATCTCGCGCATAAGTGAAGTTGTCACCCTCCCCGAGGTAAGCATTCTAAGTTTAGAGGCACTACCCCCACCAAACATCTCAACTATTCTGCCTCTTTTTGCGTCCTCTATTGCACATCATTCTAATTAACTCTACCCCCACTGACACTACGCGGTAAGAAAACCATCCCAATTCCATCACCTCTTACTCTCACGCATCCTCCTTCTCTTACTCCTATTCTGCAGTGCTTCAATGATGCGAAACTCTACACACAGTGAAGAGGTATGCTACTTAGTACCCTTCTGTGCACTTGTATTTTGTGTAGTCAGTTCCAGACGAATAAGGGAAGGTAAACTCTGTTTCTTGCACCTGTTCTCTTGGTACTGACCATCGTCCTTGGTCAGTACCAAGCGAATAAGGGAAGGCCACTTAGTTCGATGCCCCTATTTGCTTGGTATTGACCAAAAGAAAAGTTAAGTGATGTCTGCCTAGTATAGAGGTCAATACTAAGCAAATAAGGGGAAGGTAAACCCTGTTTGTTGCGGGTTTAGGATTTTTTATATACTAAATACGCATTGTGAATTTATAAGAAAGAAACTAAATTACAACTTAACACTGGGTTTTGAGTTAGAAAACACTTCAGACTTTACAAAGAGTGGCCTACTGATTTCCGGGTGTTTAGGATTTGCAATAACCATGTAGTCCTTTTCCTTCACAGCCAGACTATCTCTTCCTGAAGCCTGTTGGCAAAGTTAATGGCTTCCTCATATTTATCGGCTAGATCAAGCACTTTATCCTTCATCTCCTGTAGCCAATTAAAGATAGCCTCTATAGAGCCATTCTCGGCGAGCAATCGCTGCAGGTCTCCAGGCCTTCTTGCTTCTAGAGAGTCTTTAAGGATTGAGATCCTGTGCCTGACGATCAGCATTTGTTTCAGCTTCAGGCTAGCATCCTGCATAGAGCATTTAGCAAATAAGCTCTTCAAACTAGGAGCTTGGAAATTGGGAGCATAAAGCAAAGAATTACCAGCGCCTTACCTCGAGAATTGGCTCCCGTGTTGACAGCAGCCACTCCCCGGGCTGTGTCGGTCGAGAACATTAAGGGTAATATCGGGGGAGGGTCAAGGGGGACCTCCTGAGGAGGGCCCGGATGTAGTGCTGCTGGCACTGCGGGAGTATACCTTGGAAAGGCATCACCACTATCCTAAGCTTCTTGTAGTTGTTATGCGAAACCCTGAGGGAGGTTCTGAAAAACCTGCTGGTTAAATAGACTAGATGGACATGCCTAAAAAGCAGAGCCTGGGTTCTGGCTTATGAGTGAGTGGTCTGTGAGGGGTGGTATCGCCATGCAGTTTCATGAGAGGTAGACGTGGGAGAGAGAAGCAATGGTACCATCCCCCCGAGATTAGGGGAGTTGATGGGAGGGAACGACATGAAAGTTAGGACCGCATGGATTTAAACGTCTCCTTCAGATTGGTATTTTGTTGCAGGGGATGCAAACCTGTTCGCTTGCTTTTACACTTTTCTGAGGTCACTACCAAGCGAATAAGGTATTTTTTTGCAGGGGATGCAAACTTGTTCGCTTGGTACTGACCTCTGGAAATTTAAGTGATGTCTTCTATTGCTATTTTCTGAGGTCACTACCGAGCGAATAAGGGAAGGAAAACTCTTCCCTATGCACCTATTCGCTTGGTACCGACCTCAAAAAATATAAGTGATGTCTGCTATTACTATTTTTTGAGGTCACTACCGAGCGAATATGGGAAGGCAAACTCTTTCCTATGCACCTATTCACTTGGTACTGACCTTAGAAAATATAAGTGATGTCTGCTATTACTATTTTCTGAGGCCACTACCGAGCGAATATGGGAAGGTAAACTCTTTCCTATGCACCTACTCGCTTGGTACTGACCTCAGAAAATATAAGTGATGTATGCTATTACTATTTCCTGAGGTCACTATCTGAGCAAATAAGGGAAGGCAAACTCTTTCCAATGCACCTGTTCGCTTGGTATTGACCTTTTTTGAAATCTGAAGTCCCTTGTGCTGACAAATGAATTGTCTTTTGGTGTTATGCTATTTGTAGAGATGCCTCGTGTAAAGGCCACGGCTAGGAGGGCAACATGTGAATCTTTGAATTCTCAAGCAAGAAGACACCGATATGAAGCGCACAGAGGTGTACTACAAGAGCTGCGCAGGATAGAATGACATGTTCAACCTGCTATTCCACGTCTCCCTTTCTAGCGAGTAGTGTGGGAGATTTGCGAGCAGTGGAGAGTCCGCATGCAATGGGCCAGCAGTGCACTACTCTGCCTTCATGAAATTGCAGAAGACTACCTCGTGGAATTCTGCAGCGATGGATATATCCTGGCTGCCCATGCACATCGCATTACTATCATGGCACGGGATTTTGATACTCTTCGGAGGCTGCGTTTCCGCTATGATGGGCAGCTTCAGCCAGTGCCTATCCAGGATAGTAGAACCATGGATATTATCAACATCCCCCCTCTCCATCCTTGTGCACGACAGACAGAGCCGGCTAGGGCTAAAACAAATAGCAAAAGGACCCGATCACGGGTCAAGGAAAACGACATAGATGGGCATGCTGAGATAGCCACAAAGGGGCATGAGCAATTCAGAGTGGACCCCGAGGCAATCATGGAAGAAACAGAGACAATTATCGAGGAGCCAGCTAGACACCGAAATGAGCAAGTCATGGAGGATCCGCAGCCAGTAAGGGATGATGAGGGGCAAGAGCAGGCCAGGGTGGACCCTGAGGCATCTATGGTGGAACCAATATTAAAGGAAAATGATCCGGAGCCTGTGCCTGTTAGTGAGGACCGTACGGATGTTAGGAAGGATCCTGAGGCAGCCAGGGAGCCAACTCAAGAAAGGTAAGGGCAAGGCTCTGCATCACAAGGGCCATCCAACGTATCAGATGAGTCAATTATTTTAGAGCAAATCAACGAAGAGAATGAAGAGGAGTTGAGAGTTCTGTTCAGCTCAGCGCCTCTGCATGCACAGATACTGCTGCATGGAAGGTCAGAGGAGGCCTGCATTTTCAACCTCGATCATGAAGACTTCCTGTGCTTGCATGTGCAGTTTCACCAACCCCAACGCAACGAATGAGGTCGTCAATGTTGCTTTGTGGTAATTCTCATGCTCTTTAAAAGTCATGTTTGGTTCATTAAATGGGTCTCTACCGAGACATGGGTCAATACCAAGCGAGACAGTGGCTTATGGAATTGGATAGTGGTACTACTCGCTCTGTATTGACCCATGTCTTTGAGGCAGTCGTCAAGTTTTTCTTTATAATGGCTCACTATCGTAAAGACATGGGTCAATACCAAGCGAGTCAGTGGCTTATGGAATTGGAATCACCACTAACTCACTCGGTATTGACCCACGTCTTTGCGACAGTCGTCAAGTTTTTCTTTATAATGGCTCACTACTATTAATACATGGGTCAATACCAAGCGAGTCAGTGGCGGATGGAATTCGATAGCTGCCCCACTCGCTCGGTATTGACTCATGGGTTTGTGGAAGTGACAGCCCATTGAAATACCTCAAGTCTAATCTCTGCCATTTATTCATGTTAGCCACACTGTCTCGCTTCTGCCCCCTGAGGTTCAAGACAAAGTATACGTAATAGATTTGCTAATATCACCTTATCTGCAGAACAACTCAGTTTCCTTTTTGAGTCTGATGAACTGGTTTAGCAGAGTCAACTTTGATCTAGCGCGTTTTCTGGTCACTGCATACAATCAATCGTGAGTATTTTCTTGCCTTGTAAAAAACATGTTGCATTTAGAATCTCTCCTCATCTTTGATGGTGTCTTTGTAGTGATCATTGGAGTCTGATGTTATGGGACATGGAAGCTAAGATTGTTTACTACGCAAACTCCAGGCAAAGAAGGGCGTTTCACGGTCATGTAAAAACGTAAGGCCCATTTGGGTACATTTGGAAAGCAGTGTCTCTTTGTAATGTGTTGCTGACTCAAGCGGTTATGTATGTAGTGCCGTGAAAAAACTTGTATGCTGTGTAGAGCATGTTTTGTTAGAACATGATCTAGGAAATACGGTCCGGCACGAACGGGTAACCGTGCCCACGCAGACTGATGACTATAGCTGTGGTTGGCAAACCTATTTGAATGTCCTGTTGCTCCTCAGTCAAATTATGGATGTATTGAACGTAAGTAATCTGCTGTTTTATTGTTTGCTGCAATGTATGTATGAAGCAACAAATGTCTCTATCACGCTTCTACAGGAACTTTAATTACATAACTACACCCCCAACGATGTGCGACATTTTTTTGTAATGGCCATCCAACATATTATAATCTCGGTAAACAAACGCACAAGAGAGGAGCGGCGAGAGCTGAGGAGTTCGAAGAGGCTCGCATTAATGAAATGACGCAACGCCACAATCAGAATCAAGAAGAAGTTCAAAATATGCAAGAAGCAATAAATCAATATTATGCGGATGCCGCAGAAGTAGAGGAATGGGCTACACGTCGACGTCAAGAGAAAGAACACAGGGAAGCTTCGCAGGTGCAAGAAGCATGGGAAGCCATGGAAGAGGTCCATGATTTCGAGCAACGTGAAAGGATGCCCGAGACCAGCGTCCCTAGAGACAGAAGTAGCAGCAATCGGAGCAGAGGGCACGGGAGAAACCGGAGCAGAGGGCAAGGGGCGAGTGGCACAAACCGGGGGAGAGGACAGGGGACGAGTGGCACAAACCAGGGAGAGGAAAATAGCAAGGAAAGGGAGCAATTTACTTGTATAAATCTTGACAGAAACAACATAATATGTAAAGTTTTGAAACATTGAAAATGTACATTTTTGAAACATTGTTTGACCGCCAAAAAATGTCTCTGCATTGGTCATTTTGAAGAGTACATCATGGTTTGCATGGCATCAAAGCTCTTTGCGCGCACAAGATATGTGACCTAGGTTTCGGTGGAAGCAATTAAGCGGAGTGTATTTGTTAGTGACTCCTTGCAAAATGTTGTTTTCTCCTTGTGCCTTGGAATTTGAAAAGAAGAAAAAGTTAGATTCTGTCTTAATGCTCACCAATAAACGCATGGAAAGCATCAAAAATCCCAACTATGCTCTCAACTGGTTTCCAGTCTGTCCTATTCGATGGATAAACATATGAAACATACCAAAGATGATATCCAACACTTAACATTCGAATATAATCATGCACTAAGAGAGATGCTGAAAATAACTTACAATTGGGTCGATGCCTTGGAAAACTTGGAGGAGATGTTGGCAACCTTAAGTCTGCATGCTGGAAATCAAGTTGTATGAGTACCTCTTTCACCCGCTTGCTTTGTGCACACACTTTAAACTCTTTAACTTGACCCTTGAAAGCCTCCACAAAATCATTGCGTTGCCTCCTCTTCCTCCTCCTAGTTTGTAGTAGAACCCAACTTCCGATAGTTATTCTAGATGGTATCCATGCTTGATCATCTCTAGTATAACTGTTAAAAATGCTAACAGAGTCAATGGTAGTGCTAGGCCTTCGAGAAGTAGACATGGTGTGCAGTAGAATGAATACACAGAAAGGTTAGCGCAAATATGAAAAAGGGAAGAAGTTTTGAGAGGGAAGTAGAGCTACTCAAAGTCATATTTGGGTGGGAACAAAGATACTAGATAGAGTCTTCAATGAAAGTTCTGAAATTCCTCGGTACAAAGTGAGTACGACTTACGGCATTTATGCCTTGAAAGCGTGAAATTGTGCAATTTGATGAACCAAAATAATATTTTCTCCCTTTTTTTAAAATAGCTTGACTCCAAAATGTCGATTTTCAACGTAACGTTAGCCTCTTCCTCATTGGTCGAGCACCACTCTCTCGACCAAAGATAATAGATAGAGTCTTCAATGAAAGTTCTGAAATTCCTCTGTACAAAGTTAGTACGACTTACGGCATTTATGCCTTGAAAGCGTGAAATTGTGCAATTTGATGAACCAAAATAATATTTCCTCCCTTTTTTTAAAAGAGCTTGACTCCAAAATGTCGATTTTCAACGTAACGTTAGCCTCTTCCTCATTGGTCGAGCGCCACTCTCTCTCTAGAACTAAAAGGCCCAAAAGTCAGTCCTGCTTTCTCCTAATGGAAGATTAATCCAGAAACTCCCAGCCCAACAATTTTGTGTCGAGTTTACCAGAAATGTCGGGATAGCAGTCTTTATATGCAATTATGCTTTTGGTACAAAACTATTAGGAATAGCAGTTCTTTTACGTTCTGTTAAGCTCTACGCTATTTTGTTATGTCAAGCTCTGTGCTGTTATGTGCTATTTTAGTTTGTTCTGTTAGTTATGCAATATAGTTTTGTTCTACAGTCTATTCTGTCCTGGTTATGCTAGGTCCACGCAAAAAACCTTATCCTCAAATTTAAAAAAGAAAAGAAAAAAAACTAAAAAGAAAAAAAAGAGAAAAATATTAAAGAAGAGAGGAAAAGAAAGAAAAGTGTGTATTAAAAAGAATGATAGGGATCATTCTCTAAGCCCAAGTTTAAGCCCAAGCTTCAGTCCTTAGTCTTATGATATAGTATAGACCCAAAACTATAATATGGATCCGCTAACCCACTGTACTTTGTCTTGACACATTGAGCCACTTGATATGGTCTTAATTGTTGTGGTTCATTCACCAATCTAACCGGTTCGTGGTCTCTGGAAAAGTCGGCTCTTGCTCTCTCCTCTCGTGGTGGAAAAATCCCGGTGGAATCCTCTTTGATGCATGCTCTGGCCTTGTTTTTGGATGAAAGTAATTAGAGATCGGAGTACCCTTGTATGTGTATCATTCTAAGTCAATCTGATCAACAAGTATATACTCACGTCTATACTTACCTACAATCAAAACTTGCACTCTGTGAGCATTTGTATACATGAATGCATAGAGGTTCTTATGGAAAGTCAACTCTCCAGCATTGGGTTCTACACACATGTAAAAGATGTATTGGTCCCCGTTTGTGAATCTTTATATGCCCTCATGATCATAATTTGTAAGCACTCTCATGGCTTTGTTGGTTCTGATGAATCTCACATTCCGTTTTTTGGTCAAATGATGCGTTTCCTCTAGGTATTCTCCCAATCCCACTATTGTCGGCATTGCAGTGTTTCTTGCATTTTTCATATCTCTAAGTGGAGTAGAAAATCTTGGTGGAAGGTGATTTGTCATGTTTGAGGCTCACTTAAAACTCTCAAGGTATTCTCTAACAAGCCCGTGGTAAGGTCTCTCAAAAGCTAGGAATTTGTGACTCTTTGATCTCTAGAAATTAGTTATGGGTACCCTAAAAGTTTGGAATCTAGGTGTGTCCTATTGCCCGCAAGCTTTCTTCTTGGCTATATCTGACTCAATTTGGAGTTGTCTATCAAAAGTTAGAGAAATTTTGGTAAACTACTTTTGAAACAGCATCTCAAGACCAGGACCCATGAACTTTTCTTGTATCTTGGCCTCTTGAAGGTATTTTTAGCTCAAACTTGAGATTTGAGATGTACTCCAGTATGTCTACAAGATCACCAAGTCAAATACCCCTACTATGCTAAGGTACATGGATCGCAATCCATGTTTCTCTATCAAAAATTTTCCCCCCAAATTTTGACAGTATGTAGACAAGATCATATGCAGGCTTTGTACCAACTTTCATCAAATTCTAAGGTTGAGGTACATGGATTGCGATCCATGTTCAACCATATCTGGACTTGATCTCTTAGGAGTTTGTTCCTGACTATGTCCACAAGCTAAACCTCAAATATTTTTGGATTTGGAATTATTTTGACAAGTCAAATGTCCAGTACAAGGTATGAACTGCGGTTTTCAATCTGTCACCTGTTTTGCTCTCTTTTGACCCAAATTTGCTCACTTTTTCTCACAACTAGGCTTGGGTGTTTCCTTGTGTATGCACTACTGATCTGGAAATTTTGAGGTCAAGCTATCACTATGGGTACATGGATTGCGATCCATGCTTGGAGCCCAAATTGACTTATCAGAGTCAACATGATTAATAGGTCCTATGGTATCAATTTTTTTGAAAATGGACCTCTGGATTGAAAGTTAGGCCATTTTTGACACTTTGTCAGAGTAACTTTCAAAGTTTTTGCTTTTGGCTTGGTTTTTTATATCCAAATTCACTTTTGAAAAGACCACTAGACTCCTTGTGATTTCCTCTAGCTATGGTGCAAGTTTGGTCTCAGTCTGGAAACATGGATCGCGATTCATGTACCCTTGTGTTAGATTGCACTGAAACTTTGGCACACAACTTTCCCTTGGTCCACTGATCCGTGTTATATGGTTCTTGTGTTATTTGGATCATTTTAGGTCAAGCAAAAGTCAATCCCTAGGTCTGTTTTAGGGCTTTTATCTTAAACTATTTTTTTCCCTTTTGACCCACTTTTTGAGCTTTTTTGACAATGCTTCTTTGAGGACTTTTTTTCACAATGGTCTCTCCTATAGACTGGAAAATTTTATGTCCAACAATTTCTCTACGATACATGGGTCACGATCCATGTTCCACCACTTTTAGACTTGATCTCTTGGTGTGTTGATAGCTTGTGATCAAAGATCAATCTTTGTGAACATTCTGGCTCCATATAATTTATCAGCATCTCATCAATATGAGGAATTGGATATTTATTCTTGATGGTAACCTGATTTAATCCCCTATAATCTATGCAAAGTCAAAGAGAGCCATCCTTTTTCTTTTGGAAGAGAGCAGGTGCACCCCATGGAGACGTACTAGGTCGGATAAACCCTTGCTCAATCAATGGCTTGAGCTGCTCCTTGAGCTCTATAGGCTTTGGAAGTGACATCTTGTATGGTGCTCTTGAGACTAGTTCACTACCTTGAAATTTTTTGATTTCATGGTCTACCTCCCTAGGTGGTGGTAGTTCAGAAAGTTCAGCGGGAAACACATTTTTCTTCTTTAGGGTTGAAAGAAGATTTTTCTACTTTGTTTAGTTTGACTACAAAAATTTGTTGACGCTTGCGTAACTCTTTCAAAAGACGATTAGCTTTGACCAATTAAGCTTTTGGCCGTCCATTCTGGCCTTAAATAGTGACTTCCTGACCTTCGTTGTCCACAAAGGTAACACTTTCTTGGGCACAATGGATATTGGCATTATGACTGGCTAACCAATCCATTCCAAGAATTCCATCATAGATTCCTATGGGTAAGGTTCAAAAAGTAGCAGAAGTAGAGTATTCTCCCAGCTTGAAATCTATTCTTCCCACAGTGTACTGAGATAACACCTCCTTTCCATTGGCTAATTCAACTCTCAACTTTCTTGCAGGATGTTCATTAAGTCCTAACCTCCTTAAACATTTAGGTCACAAGAGAGAATAAGTAATGCCACAATCAATAAGAAGCTCAAATTTTTCACCTTGGTGATTTGCAGGTGTTTGAATGGTCCAGTATATTGTTGTCTTCCTCCTGGGTTATCAATTGTAGCATGTAGAGTTGCTCTTTCCTTTTGTTCTTCTCCCAATGTTGGTTTTCCTATAATAGCATTGACTCTGGTAGCCATTCCACGCCCTCAACCTCGTCCTCCATTTCTTCCTCTACAATTTATTTTTTGACCTTGCCCTCTGGCTTGATTATGTATATTTGTTCCAGCGATTTGCCTAGGAAATACATTCATGAAATGTCCTAGCTTGTTGCATTCATAGAATCTAAGATCTACATTTTGAGCTCCAATTGTTGAGGCTGCAACTATCGGATGAGTTTGGTGAACTGGCCTTTGGTTCCACATCATAGGTTGTCCTCTCCTTGTAGCATTCCTTATATTTCCATTTCGTCCCCTTTGATAGTTTGACATCTCTTTAGCTAAGGGTTTATCTTTTGAAAGAGCATCTTGTAAATTTATAGGCGTTATGGCTTCTAGACGAGTATTCAAAGGAGCATTTAGCCCTTGGAAAAAATGGGCTACTTGTTGATCTGCAGTCATTAGCGGAGCATAGTGCCTAAGAGTTACAAATTTGGAGTAGTATTCTTCCAATGTAAGATGAAATTGACGTAAGTTCAAGAATTGATTCATGTTAAGGATTCATATGCAGGTGGAAGATAATGTCCTTTGACAACATACTTAATGTCTTTCCAAGTTTGAGTGTTTGGAGCTACTTGATTATCTTTGTAGTGTTGTTTCCACCAAAGCTTAACATCCCCCATGAGACAAAACATAGCCAACATTGCTTGTTTATCAGGAATAGTACCAGCATCAGCAAAATAATCCTCCATCTCCTCGAGACACACTTTTGCATCGCGCTCAACTAGGGTTCCTTCCCCCTTGAAAGAGGGAAGTTTAGCTTGCTTGAGAAGTAGCTTTTTCTCTTGAAGATATTTGTACACCACACTCTTTGCAATATAGATTAAGTGAAATTTTACTTGATACAGTAACTTTAATCCACTTTAAGACAAGACTTGATCAAACAATAGTATAGGCAAAAGTCAATATTGATCCAAACTTTATTCATATACACATTATTTGCTACCAAGGTTGGTAGTCTTTGAGTACAAGGCTTTGAGATATTCCTATATTTTGAGTTAGTGATTACAAAAGGATAGGCTAAAGGATCAAAATAATAAATTTCCTTTGACCCTTGAAAGCTATGAGATACACACATGGGTCAAATTCTACCACCATGGATAACTTTTGTAACTTGGTTATAGACCCATTGACTCTAAGATATCTTTTCTGTTACCATATATATGTGGTAGTCAAGGATTTCAAAATGACGTGATCACAATATAATTTCAAATTAATAACAATAGAAATGCAAAATAACAAATATTATGTTAATTGACATTCATCTTTTTTGACCTGCAAGGAGACTTGGAGACCGGCTCGAGGCCCGCCGGGCTAAGTAAATGGCCCGCCGGGTAAAGCAACTTCCCCGCCGGGCCCGCCGTGGCTATATAAAGACGACGCCGGTGCTTGTCTTTTTCACAAGAGAGGTACATTGAAAAGTCTTCTTCACCAAACTTTCTGGCAGCTTTCCACATTCTCAAAGCAGTGTAGCAGTAATTTTTTAATCCCTTCCTTATTTTATTGATGTTTTTTTTAATTTTTTTGCGTTAAAACTTAAAGGTATAAAATTTCTTTTATCAAATCATCGTACGTGGATGCACTGGCATATGGTTGCAATTGCGGCTAGGTGTGTCATTGCAAAAGCGTACAATGATTATGTTTTATATTGCTCCCAGTCATTCATGCTTCGGCACATGGTTGCAATTGCGACTAGGTGTGTTGCTGCTAGAATGACAGGAGCACCTGCTTGAAAGAAGTCACCGTGCGTGGATGCACTGGCACATGGTTGCAATTGCGGCTAGGTGTGTCATTGCAAAAGCGTAGGGTGACTATGTTTTATGTTGCTCCCAGTCATTCATGCTTCGGAACATGGTTGCAAATGCGACTAGGTGTGTTGCTGCTAGAATGACAGGAGCATCTGTTTGAAAGAAGTCACCGTGCGTGGATGCACTGGCACATGGTTGCAATTGTGGCTAGGTGTGTCATTGCAAAAACGCAAGATGACTATGTTTTATGTTGCTTCCCGTCATTCATGCTTCGGCACATGGTTGCAATTGCAACTAGGTGTGTTGTTGCTAGATTGACGGTAGCATTTAATGCATGAATGTGTGCTCAAATAATTTCATAATGTTTCATATGCTTGAATCTTGAAAGAAGAGATCGTGCGTGGATGCACTGGCACATGGTTGCAATTGCGACTAGGTGTGTCATTGCAAAAGCGTAGGATGACTATGTTTTATGTTGCTCCCAGTCATTCATGCTTCGGCACATGGTTGCAATTGCGACTAGGTGTGTTGTTGCTAGATTGACGGTAACATCTGTTTGAAAGAAGTCACCGTGCGTGGATGCACTGGCACAGGGTTGCAATTGCGGCTAGGTGTGTCATTGCAAAAGCGTAGGGTGACTATGTTTTATGTTGCTCCCTGTCATTCATGCTTCGGCACATGGTTGCAAATGCGACTAGGTGTGTTGCTGCTAGAATGACAGGAGCATCTACTTGAAAGAAGTCACCGTGCGTGGATGCACTGGCACATGGTTGCAATTGTGGCTAGGTGTGTCATTGCAAAAGCGTAGGGGGACTATGTTTTATGTTGCTCCCAGTCATTCATGCTTCGGCACATGGTTGCAATTGCGACTAGGTGTGTTGCTGCTATATTGATGGTAGCATCTGTTTGTAAGTTGTTGTACGGAGAGGCATTGGCACATGGTTGCAATTGCGATTAGGTGTGTCACTGCCCAAGCGTACGGGATCTATGGTCTATACTGCACTTTTTCTTTCACGTAGAAAAGATCCAAATGGAGTGGCACATAGTTATATTTCACAATGTGTTGTTTGCAATAATACCATTGCAGGCAAAATGGATCCTTCTGCTGCTTCAATGATAGAGTTCAAAAAGAAAATTAGACAATTGTTGATTACAATCGTCAGTGCACTAGATCCCGGCGATATAGCGCAGATTGTTGCAGATGAGTCTAGATTGCAATCATTATATAACGAGATTGCCCGCAAAATTTTGTTGTTATATCCAGACAAAACAACCGAATAAATAATCTCATTACTGAGAAGTTGGGTGGGCAATTTGCCCAAAGTGGCCTCTGATTTGAAAGAGGAATGCCCTCAAGAAGTAGACAAGGGTAAGCTAGCGCATTGGGACGCGAGATGGAGAGCTGAAAAGGAGAGGTCAAGGTGAGCATCCCACATAGACACACAGTTTGGCCTAAGCAAGAAAATGCGAATGGCTATCACCAGAGTTATGGGGAGCAGCCAAGTTGGAGAACCGTTTATTGAGGAGGCTGCCATTGAGGGAACATTGGGTTCTACTGCTTCTGCCAGTCACCTGGAGAGCAGTATATAAAATTCTGAATGTAGTATGACTTTGGGCATTCCAAATAAGTCCATTAAGAAGATCAAGAAACTTGGGTCAGGGGCTTATGGCACAGGGTGGCAAGTTCAAATCAAAGGGATCAGTTTCCTTCCTGCAACGAACTTTAGGTGATTTTATGGAGAAAGTGCCCCTTCCACATGGCTCTTTCACGATGCTTGTAGCGCATCAAGAGGGGAAAGGAAAGATCCCTGAAGACTTTAAATGGGAGCAACCCTCTGAAAACACGTATCAAGAGCTTGTGCAATCATGCTCCCTCGTTAATCCATGCCTTGGTGAAGGGATTGCGAGGTAGTGATCCACAATGATCTCCATCCATGGAACATCATGTTGGACTTTACCAAGGATCTCACTCCCCGTATTGGAATAATTGATTGGGGATTGGCTCTGCGTGTTGGCTTAGAGACACAAACTACCAACAATACCGATGAAAACTGGCAAAAGCTTCATCCTTGGCGAGCTCCTGAGTTACTAGATGGCAAGAGTTTATGCCCATGGACCAAGGCCACAGATGTGTACGCCATAGGATGGGTGATATGGCAATTTTATAAGTTTTGTGGAGAGTTATCTGACTACTACAACACAGATTGGTTCAAACATAAGGTTTCAGTGGAGGTACAAGCCATATCTAGGATTGTTGTGGAAGGTTGGGTGAGGAAGAAATCCACAGACAGAAATACCTTGGCACTTTTGGATGAAGAATTAGAAAGATTTGAAGCCCAGCCAGAACGATGCTTACGCCCTCCCTCTGAAATGAGTGTAGCCTTTTTTTGATGGATATATGATGTACTTTATGAAGCAGGGTTTTCTGAGACTTGTGACTTATAAAAGCACTTTTAAAAATTGGGTTTCATGCGCCATGGATGATGTATGAGTAATAAAAACACTTTGTTATATCTCAATAGACAACAAATTTTCTATGAGTTTTGTTTTTTCTCTTAAGTTTCAAGCAATAAGCCACGTGGAGTCACTGATTGTCATTCATTGATTTAAAAAATGGTGGTTACTCTTATATCAATTGATTGTCGTAAGATGGTGGTTATTCTAATATCAATTGATTGTCGTAAAATGGTGGTTAAAATTATAGCAATTGATTGTCGTAAAATGGTGGCTACTCTTATAGCAATTGATTATCATTGAGTTTGTATGTCGTAACTGAAGTATAGTGTTTCATCAGGATATGGATAATGATAATCAAAGGGCTAAGTGGGCTTTCAGCGTCTCAGATCCATGTGTCAAGGCGGTGGAGTGAACGACACCGCTCGAATTGCTGCTCATTGCTCCCAGTGGGCCAACCCAGTGGGTACACAATGGAAAGAGGTGAACACTAGGATTGACCGAGAAATGGTGAAATCTATATGGCCAGGCGTTGCAGATGACAACATCAAGAAAGGCCGACTCAAGCTATCACAATGTATTAATGCAGACATACGAGACATTGGAGAGAACATATATCTCGATGTTATGGGTCATCCTATGCATCATATGAATTGTCCATTGTGGTTTGCCAAGATGTTATATATGCATTATGTCTTGGATGAAGCAGTGGGCTTTAGCTCAAGGACACCTCACATGACGGTTGAGGACATTCGCAGTACTGCAATCACCGTCACACAGCAAGAGATGTCATTGTCACTAGAAGGTGCATCAATGGAAGTGCACCAAGTTGAAGAGGAGCTTCAAACTCAACTCAGGCAAGCATCACAAGCTACAAAACGCTCTCATGCAGAAGAAACCCTAAATAGAGACTTGCAAAGGGAGGTGAAGGTGCTATCTCGCCACGTAAAAGAGTTAGAGGCGACTATAAAAAAACAAAATGCTGCCACATTGATTGAGCATCCCAACATCTATTGAGGCCCCTCCAGCTTCTGGTGAGCACATTGGTCCTTGCCCCATATGTCGACCATTCTTTCATGAGTGGTGTGGTCACTTCAGCTTTCCATGCGAACATATGTATCATATATCATGCTTGATGCAAAGCATGATGAATAACTTTCATTGTGCTATATGTGAGTTTGAGATATCCAAAAAGCTATATGCAATGTTCAAAATGTCTGAAGACTATAATAAGCTTAAAGGTCAGCGTGAATAGGAGAATGAAGATATTCTCACAAATATTTCACTATCACTTGGATAGTTTTTGTAACATTTGAAAACATTTACTCGTTGTCTTGCGAGAATTTATTAGTGAATTGTGAATTGTCTTCACTTCAGCTTCAATTGTGATATGGGATAATGCAACGATTTGTTAGGGCTTTGTATATATGAAGCTTTAATAGTGATTTGTGGCCTTGTAAAGGTTTTTAAGGGCTTCGTTGTTTATTAAGAAAATGTCTAAACCTTAAACTAAATATACAAAAAAGCTTATAAGATAAACAGTTTCTGAACTTAACCAGAAGTCACTCAATGGATTCGATAATCTATTAATAAAACCACCGTCGCTTGCTGCGACGGGTCAAAGTTGGTTCAATTTCCAAATTCTCTTTAATCTCTTCTAAAGTACATGTAGTTTCTACTTCATGAGATTCCCCTTGCAGCTCACTGTCTTTGTCCACCTCATCATTGGTTACATCATAAGTCCAGCGCGGCATCTCCTCTTTGTAGTTCTCAGCTTGCACTCTTGCCAATAGCCGATGGTTGCAGTACATATACACCAATTTTTCAGCTCTTGAATTTAGAAGGCGGTTTCTGATGGTGGAATGCACTACCACCATTCATCATCCACCACTTCCACGTTGGTTGCTCTATGGAAAGTTTCTGCACAAATTCTGTACCAAACTTACCCTCTTTGAGTTTAAACTTTGTAAGATCAGTAACAGCTGATGCATGCTCATCAGGATCATCATAAAACCTGCCTATCACATCATAAAAGTCTTCCAGCACCTCCTCATCAAGTTTTTCTATTTCCATTGCCCAATACTCTGGATCCAATAAGAAAGCTACACTGTGTAGTGGACTATGTGCTCCAACCCATCGACCATGCACATACTTTCTCAAAAATTCTCTCCTCTTTTGAGTGAATGGTGTCTTCCAAGGCTTCACAATTGGCTCCTGGGGCTCCTCTGGATTTGCAAGGCTTTCTTGAACAGTCCACCAAGCCATCCACACCTTACCTATGTTAGGCAAGGCAGAATCCAGTTAGCGTAATGCGAGCATAATTGGCATCATGACATTGTGCACATCCACCACATCATCCCAGAAGTGGCGATCAGCTAATAGATCTCTGATCACCCCTATTTTGCTTTTTATCTTCTCCCTTTGACCAGCCTCCCATTCTGAAAAAGTGGCACAAAAAAAATGTCTCCATCACAGCATTCTTATTTTTTATTAGTGATTCTACCGTATAGTAGTTGGTGCAAAATCTAGTTTCGCTAGTAGACATCCTCTGACGGTACATGTCAAGAACCCTCTGATGCTTCAAAACAAACTTGACTATTAAGTGAGCATTGTCTACTATCCATTTGAACCACTCTGTGTCCTCCCTCTTGTACCAATCTTGCAATACCAAGTTCAAGGTGTGTGTACTGCAACCATCACTATATAGGTGAGAGAAGCGACTTTCAAGTATTCTACCTGCAGCCCTCCAATTTTTGGCATTGTCCATGATTACTTGGACAACATTTTGTTTTCCAAGTTCCTCAACTGCGTCGCCAATGATGTCAGCTATAAAACTGCCAGACTTTATTTGACCAGAGCTATCCACAGCTTTGATAAAACATTCACCACGAGGACATACAAGCATGATGTTGATCAATGGACGCCTTTGAACATTGGACCAACCATCACTAACTATGGTGAATCCAGATTGTTCTGTTGCATTTAATATTACCCTTTGAATATCCTGTTGTGTGCTTGTGTAACATTTATCCAACAGTTGGTTTCTCATATGGTGATATGTTGGAGGGGTAAATTCAGCACCATACTCCCCAATGCGTTTCCAAGCTGACTTCCATGCATCACGGGTGACAATGGCCAATGATCCCCCACTGAAATAGACGGCTTTCACTAGTGCAAGTTGTGCTTCTTCTAAGGCAAGTGTTTTGAAGCTCGTCTGTAAGCTAACCTAGTATGCTATCTATTCTTTCAAGTATTATTCAAACCAAACATTAGTGTTATAATCAATATCACACACAAGCGTAGTAGTGAAGCCTGAAGGGAATAAACCTCCATCTGCTCAAACATGAGCAAGCAAATACAACGGTGAATCAAATATGTGATCAGTCCATCCCAAAAGTAGAGATATCGACCCAAAGCTTCACCTTCCAACCCCTTTCATGAATCAGTCCAGCCCAAAAAAGAACTAATGACCCATGATTGGAGCTCTAATCGAAATAGCAAGCAAATACAACGGTGAATCAAATATGTTATCAGTCCATCCCAAAAGTAGAGATATCGACCCAAAGATTCACCTTCCTACCTCCTTTCATGAATCAGTCCAGTCCAAAAAAGAACTAATGACCCATGATTGGAGCTCTAATCGGAATAGCAAGCAAATACAACGGTGAATCAAACATGTGATCAGTCCATCCCAAAAGTAGGGATATCCACCCAAAGATTCACCTTTCTATCTCTTTTCAAGAATCAGTTCAGTCCAAAAAAGAACTAATGACCCATGATAGAAGTTCTAATCAATATAGCAATCAATTTAGCAAATATAACGGTGAACCAAACATGAGATTAGTCCATTCCAAATGTAGAGATACTGACCCAAAGATTCACCTTTCTACCTCCTTTCAAGAATCAGTTCAGTCCAAAAAAGAACTAATGATCCATGATCAGAGTTTCATTAAGTTTTAATTTTTTTTGAAGACTATTCATTTTTTTACCTTTAGTTTTTCTTCTAAATTTTAAAGGATGACCAAATTTAGAGGAAGCGGTGATGTGATGTGATGTCTACTACAGGGTTATATAGAGCCGTCAAATATGGAGGGGGTACATGATGGGGCCGGCGGGATTCTTGCTTTGCCCACCGAGCTCGCCGGGATTTATAATATGCCCGCCGGGTCTGCTGGGGTTTGTGGTTGCCCCGTCGGTTTTACGTTTTCTACCGGTTTTCGTAAGTCATGACATTAGATATGCTATTAACATGAAAAAAATAGTGACAATAACAACAATAATTAAAATCTAACAAAATGCATCATCGCGTAATTAAAATCCCTGGTGGTAGTGATGTTTGTGAACACACTAGGACCGTCGAGGCATTTTTTCCCTCTTTAGGAGGTTTTTTCCCTCGAGCATTATATATACGCCCATCACTGTAGGGCTATCTATATTTCCATTTCACACTAAGTAATACACTCTCTATTGTGTGCCTTGAGCTTCCTTCGTCTTCTCCAAGCTATGTGTGTTTCTCTGCAACCCTAATTCCAACAATTGGTATCAGAGCAGGTTACATCCTCCCGAGCTTAGTCACCAGCTGCTCCAGCACACGCCTGCTCACTTTCTCCGATTTCAGTGAGCTTTGGCAAGCGTTCGCAGGTCGACAAAAATTTCAAGAGTGCTCGTAGAGCTTAGTCTGCTCAAATTTTGGATTCGGGCTAATTTTGGCCTCTGTTTCCACTATAGGCAGGCCCACACAGGCAATTTTGTCATTTTGTGCAGAATTTTTGTCAGTGCCATTTTCTGCATAGCAGGCGCCTTACTATCTTCTATGGTTTTTGCTATATAGCACGTGTTGTTCCCGCTCTATTTCTCCTATTTTTGGGCAGTTTTCACATCAAGTGCATCATCTACCATGGCTGACAACAACACAGATATCTTCAAGATGTTTGCTGCTGATGACAGGTTGGATGGGGACAATTACCCTATGTGGGCTTACATGATGCAACATGTTCTTTTATCAAAGGGCGTCTGGAATATTGTGCGGGGCATTGATGTATGTCTTGGTTCTAAGGATGTAGGCGATGTTGAGGATGTTGCAAGTCTTGCTGCAAGGATTGTTGCTATTAGAGTTGTTTTGCCTATGGCAGAACAAGCTCGTAGGGGTTTAAAGGATGCGCTGGCTCATGCATTGATTGTGTTTTCTGTGAAGTGCACCATTGTTCCTCACATTAGTTCAGCAAAGTCTGCAAAACAGACTTGGGATATTTTAGTAGGTCTTTATGCAAGCCGCAATGAGGCTAAAATTTCTTTACTCCGTAAAGAGATGGAGTCGAAGATTATGCATGAGGAAGATGATATGGACACTTTCCTTGCTAGTGTCAAGGATATCAATGACCAAATTATTTCTGCAGGTGAATTCATTTCAGACAGTTCCCTTGTGCAGAATGTTCTTGATGCCCTACCAGATTCTTACTAGACTTTTGCTAGTACTTGGAGACTTATGACCCAAGGAAATCCAGAAGTTGTCAAGTTTGATGCATTATGCACATTGCTGTTACAAGAGTCACTTGAAAAAAAAAACAAGACTAGACAGCGTGCAGTTGAACAGGTTTTTATTGCTTCTCAAAGAAAGGGTGGTAACAACAATGCAGCCACTTCTTATGGCTCTGCTGCGAGTAGCAAAACTTTTGTTCCCAATGCTTCTGCCGGCAGCACTTTGTCTGGAAATTCTGGTGATAAGGGCAAAAAAAAGATGCGTTGCCATTATTGTAAAGCTAATGATCACTTGATCAAGTCGTGTCCTAAGTTGAAGGCCAAAGAGGCTAAGAATAAAGAGGGTGGTTCAATTGCAAATGCTGGTTCTACTACAAATGTATCCATTGTTGAGTCTTCTGTGAAAGGAGACTGTGTTGCTGACGTTGATGCAGAATGGGCTTTTAATGCAGAGTGTACTTACAATCCTGTTGTCCATGATGCATGCTTGTTACTTGCTGTAGATTCACATGTGTGGTATTTCAACAGTGGTGCTACAAAGCACATTACCTCACATTGTGAATTATTCACCTCTCTTGAGTCTGTCCCTCATGGGAATTCAGTCACTTGTGTCAAAAATGCCTCTTATCCAATTCAAGGAGTTAGAAAGATTGTGCTTATTGCTGCAAATGGCAATTCCTTGACACTTGTTGATGCACTTTATGTACCTGGGATCAAGAAGAATCTCTTGTCTGTATCGGCACCTGCTAGACTTGGACTTGTAGTCAAATTTGTGGATGACAGATGTACAGTTCATGATCTTATTTTTGGTGATGAAATTGTTGCATCTGGTCTTTTGTGCCATGGGCTGTATAAGCTCACTTTGTATGACAAGTGTGGACAAAATTTTTCAAATGTTGTTGCAAATTCAAAGGCTATTTCAGATGAAAAACTTTGACATGCACGTTTTGGTCATCTGAATTTTGCCAGTTTGCTGCGTTTGCAGAAATCTAATATGGTTGCTTCTTTGCCGCCTCTTGAAGAACCTGTCAAACATGTTTGTGAAGGCTGTATTTTGGGTAAGATGCAGCGTTCTAAGTTTCCAAAGGATGGTTCAATTTGGGCCACATGCAAGTTGCAGCTTGTGCATAGTGATGGTTGTGGGCCCCTGCTAACTCCGTCCTTGGGCAATTACCTTTACTTCGTGACTTTCATTGATGATTACTCCAGGCATGCATGGGTATTTCCGCTTAAAGTGAAGTCCAAAGTTTTTATGTGCTTCAAACAATTTTTGGCTATGGCTGAAAATGTCTTGAAATGTACTATGGGCACCCTCCGTTTCGATCCAGGGGGGAAGTATACGTCTCATGAATTCAATGCATTTCTGGCTAGACGTGGGATAAAACACCAATGTACAGTGCCTTATACACCTCAGCAAAATGGTGTTGATGAGAGGAAAAATAGGTCACTTACGAAAATGGCACGATGTATGGTCAAAAGTCAAGCTTTGCTGCATTCTTTTTGGCTCGAGGCCATCATGTGTGCCACTTATGTACTAAACAGGTGTCCTACGAAAGCTTTGCAGTCTATTACTCCATATGAAGCATGGCATGATAGAGAGCCTTCTATTGAGCACATGCGTGTTTTTGGCTATTTGGCATATGCTTTGGTGCCACAAACACAGTGCAGAAAATTAGATGATAAGGCTGTCAAATGGATTTTTGTCAGTTATAGTGCTGAAAGTAGAGGTTATAGGGTGTATCATCCGCAAACAAAATGTATTCTGGTTTCTGAGATGTAGTGTTTGTGGAAGATTCTGTTCAGCCCTTGCTGTCATGTACTAGAGACAGTAATGTAAGCTCACAAGACATTTATGACACTTTGTTGCCTCTTTTTGGTGGTGGAAATAAGAATGTAAGTTCCAATGAGGCAAATGTACAGCCTATGGGGGTTTCTAAAAATGTTATAGATCATCCTATTATACTGATGCAGATGTACATGATGTACTTGATGAGGAAAGGGTTGAAAATGAGCATGCTAGAGGTATGCCAAAATGGTTGGTGCACACTTTGAGTGACAGTAAATTGAATGCACCTTTGTCTAGTCATACTCGTTCAAGTCTCGCCATGCATCTTATGCATCAGATTGTTATGCTTTGGATGTGTCTAGCTTACATGATGTTGAGGAGCCTCTGTTTTTTGATGAAGCACAAAATTCAGAAAATTGGATGGCTGCCATGTAATCAAAATATGATGCACTTATAGAAATGACACATGGAATTTATGTGATTTGCCTCCTGGCAAAAAGGCCATTGGTACAAAGTGGGTTTACAAGTTGAAACGCAAGCCGGATGGTGAGATCGATCGCTATAAGGCTCGACTTGTTGCAAAGGGTTATGCACAACAAAAAGGCATAGATTATGAAGAGACTTTTGCTCCCACTTGTCGTATGACTACTTTGCGTTTTCTATGTGCATTGACAAATCATTTTGGTTGGGATGTACATCAATCAGACATTGTTACTTCTTTCTTGAATGGTGACATATTTGAGGAAGTTTATGTAACGCAGCCTCGCGGTTTTGTCAAGAAAGGACAAGAGGACAAAGTGTGTAAATGTAACAAGGCTTTGTATGGGTTGAACCAATCTCCTCGTGCTTGGTATCAGGAAGCTAGCACTCATTTGGTCAAGCAAGGCTTTCGTATCAGTCCAGCAGAAAGCACATTGTATGTAAAGCGTGAGGGTGATGTACTTCTCATTGTCGTTCTTTATGTAGATGATTTGCTGATCACTGGACCAAATGAGAGACATATTGCTGAATTTAAGGATGATTTGAGTGCTACTTTCAAGATGAAATATTTGGGGTTGTTGCATCATTATTTGGGCATACAGTTTAAGCAATGTGATGGTGGTATTGCCTTGTGTCAAAAAAGTTACATAGAGACATTACTATGTAAGTTTGGACTTGAGGATTGCAAACCTATTGCCACTCCCATGGAAACAAGTTTGATGTTGAGTCTACATGAAGTTGGTGATCCTGTTGATGTCACTCTTTACGAAATTGTTGTTGGATGCCTCATTATGTATGCAACACAAGGCCGGATATTCAATTTGCAGTCTCACAAGTCAGCAGATTTATGCATAGCCCAGGGTCTAAGCATTGGCAGGCTATCAAGAGGATTTTTTGCTACCTTAGTGGCACTTTACATCCTGGCTTGTTTTATCCCAAGGGGGGATCATTGCTGCCAGACTTACATGCCTTTTCGAACTCAGATTGGGCTGGTTGTTTTGACAAGCGAGTGTCCACAAGTGGTTTTTGTTTCATGCTTGGCAGTTCATGTATATCATGGTTGAGCAAGAAGCAACCTATTGTGTCCATTTCGAGTTGTGAGGCTGAGTAAAGGGAAGTCTTCACAGCTACGGTTGAGTGTGTATGGCTCAGATGCCTTATGGCTGATTTGGGTGTTGGACAAGACACTGCCAACAATATCTACACTGACACTCAGAGCGCATCGGTAGTTGCGAGGAACCTAGTTTTTCATGCTTGCACAAAGCAAATTGAGGTGCATTACCACTATGTCAAGGAGAGGCTCTCAACAGAAGAGATTAGCTTGGCTTATGTGCCAACACAGGACAACCTTGCATATCTTTTCACAAAGGCATTGTCTTTTGAGAACCTTGAAGCTTTCCACAAAGCTTTGGGCTTAATCCCCTTTGTGGACTGATCATGTCCTCAGGGCATGGCACTTCCCTTTACTCATGTGCCAACTCTCGTTCACCGCATCACTCCAGGGGGGATTTGTTACCATATACATGTGGTAGTGATGTGTGTGAACGCACTAGGACCGTCGGGGCATTTTTTCCCTCTTTAGGAGGTTTTCTCCCTCGAGAATTATATATATGCCCATCACTCTAGGGCTATCTATCTTTCCATTGCACACTAGGTAATACACTCTCTATTGTGTGCCTTGAGCTTCCTTCGTCTTCTCCAAGTTGTGTGCGTTTCTTTGCAACCCTAATTCCAACATTTTCTCCTCCCAAGGTAATGGTAGCATCCGGATTCTTAGTACCAATGAAAAGATAAACTTCGATGAATTTTAATATCTCTACCCGTCAAAGTTTCTTAAGGTTGGTAGCCATGCACCTTATCTTATCAGCATCGATGGTATAGATTCCTCCAAATGGACTCCAGTTGATTCCCGGGGTAGTCACTTATCAAAAGACCCCTATATCATGTGCATTCAAGAGGTAATTAATAATACCCCAATATACATACTATACTTACACTCTGAGACTATTTAAAAAACCCCCACCCCCCTCTGTATGTATACATTTTGGTCTTTTAATAATCCTCTCCGGTTAACTCACGTGATATCATACACATTCTAAAAAGTGACCGCCCCGAGGGTTGATGCCCCATCCTCTATGAACCCTTGGGATAGGTGGTGCAAACAACCTATCCAAAATCATCATCATGCTTTTTCGGAACTCATAATTTGGTGATTGGCATGCATTTTCGAACATGATGGTGAACACCTGGAATTTCTGGTAGGCCAAATGAACATTTTCCTGTATCAGGAAAGTTCAATCCTAAATACCATATAGACATTCAAAACAATTTTCCTTGGTTTTTCTATTATTTCAAACATTCGCATTGTTCATCCTTCAAACATCAATATAAGAATCTCCCCAAGATTTAATCTAGGCTCTGATACCAGTGTGAGGTCCGTGCTCCCTTTCAAGAGGAGCGGAGTACCTTTGATAGGTCTCCAATCCTGAGAAAGAAAAACCAATGGACATTACCTTAGCTACTACATAACCACATGCATGAACCGTTAGTGAAGGATTGGTCCGATCTCGCTATGGCGGAGCCCACCATAACCCTATCTAGAAACTATCTATAATCAATTATACCTAAAGGTATAAATCTTAAAGTGACCAACCTGTGAGCTTTTTTTCCCGTGTTTCAGAAGCACAGCAGCCAAGGTTCATCTCTTTTAAGATTTATGACCAAAAAAAAAAACAATTTCTAGCGTTGGAAAGTTACCCGACTCATCGGGTCCACCCGTCCATAGAATGATACCATGAGGGTATCATTCTCCCACTTTCCACCACACTTACCCTTCTTTTGTTGTCTAGTTACTACCACAATTGTTTTTGCATGTCTCCTTTCTCTCTCTCTCAACATATGTGTGTGTGTGTGTGTGTGTGTGTGTGTGTGTGTTTGTGTGTGTGTTTGTGTAGATATTTTAACTTATATAATAAGACAAAAATGAACTTTTACATTCAAAAGACATTTGTCTTTATAAAAAAGGCCAAAATTAGTACAAAAATAACTCAGCCTTAGAATTATCTTTGTACATGGCATATGAGAATGAAGACACATTCTAGTATACAATGATAGTGATCCAATAAAGGATTACTTTCCAAGTGGTAGGAGAAAGTGTATTGTCGGACAGACAATAGCTTTAAGCAAAAAAAAAATCCAAGAAAGGATAGAGTCCTCACCTGCATTCATCCAAACAAGACAACAGATTTGTTAGCCTTGGATGTGTATTACAGGTGTCAACGGACTATATCAGGTGTTATCCATGTCCAACTTACAACTCTTTTTAACTTTAAACCATTGTCCAAATTGTTCTTGTCTTCCAATTGTTTAGTTTTTATTATAAAAAAGTCTATTATCCCAATTATTGGAAGTAATTATATGTATGGTTTCTATAAAGCCCAATTTTTAGAATACCTTAAATAGATATTTAACATACATATAATTATGATCAAAAGGCCATCACCCCTTTTGATCCAAGTGTCTTTATCCTTATATTAACCCATAGGTTAGTTTTTCAAATATTACTTTGCCATATTGTCAGGTCCTAACTCCTCTTTTCACAAGTACCATAAAGCATAAAGTAACCTAATCAACAACTTGAGATATCTACCACAAAAATTCCATTATTGGGTTAAAGCATCAATTTTGTCTATGTCATCAAGAAAAAACCAAAACTCCCAGGCCCACATGGGCATACAGAAACCCAACTTACCTTAATCTGTATTGGTATGTGTTGTGATAAATTTAAAAAACAAATCTGCTAAATCTAGTCTACCTAGCTTTAAACTTATTGCACTCTAGTAAAAAACATTAGAAATGGCATCTTTTAACATGTAGGTAGCCTGGTATGGACCTGGTATCAAAAAGAATCAACAGTTTATCCCAAAGTATGCAAACCACATTCCCCACAACATGGTTCAAGTAATCCTCATCCTTCAGAGCGAACCTCACCATTGTCATTTTAGCGAGTGTCAAGGGAACATTATACCTCCTCTTTTTTATATTAAAAACCAAAACAGTAGGCTTCATAGTATCATGACAGACCAAACTTTCGGCAGCACCAAGTACCCAATAATCCCCCTTTATTTTGTTGTCCGAATGCGGCATTATCTAGCTAGTATCAAGACTATGATTATGCATGGGTTTCTAGAAACCTAAACCTCAATGTAAATTAAGGCAATATACAAGTCCACAATTGATTTTTTTTGGGTCATAATCCACAGTATGAAAAACCAACTACCTACCATAAAAAAGCCAAAACAACAGACAATAATCAATGTGATCAGTATGGGCTAAAAACCATTAATCCCCTTAATACTTATCTCCAATTTTATTTAAAAAAATGGGTTCTGCAAACCATGGCATTTCACAATCCATCCTTCAAACTACCAATTCATGCATAGTATGCAGTCGCGGTGGAATACCCACCCAAAAATAACCAGGTTAAGCCATGTGGTAACTGCGCAAACTGTAATAGCAAAAAACAAACTAAACTCATCATAGCAGTAACAGGATGTTTTCATGCATTATGTAAAAAAACATTATTGTATGTCATCAAGGTATCATCAACAAGGAGAACACCGTCCTGAGATGGTAGTTCAACCACCTCCATAGATGCACAGTGTCAAAGCCCTCGCACCTTACTTTGAAAAACACACGCAAAGAGAGATATATCCACAAACTAAGTGAGGGGACAAAGCACCCTCACCTTTTATAGCTCATCCAGTTTGCTCAAGGTGAGAAGACACCCCACATTAGAGTATTCAATGGCTACAGATTCCCAAGACGTCGCTATGGCCACCCCTGCTCGCATATAGGGAGTTGAGAGGGAGAGAGAGTGTGTGTGTAGGAGTTAGCACTAGGCTGCAGTGTGCTATAGTACAGACAAGGGGGATAGAGAGAGTGAGGTCATGAAGGGTAGGGTAGCAATGAAAGCCACGATCTTCATATAATATCCCTAGGGTTGGGTACATATGAGAAGATAGAAAGAAGAGAGTTTCCCTCCATTTTTAATAAAAAATTGACTCATACAATAGTTTAGGGTACAACCTAGGAGATTTGAACAAGGTAAATAGGAATCTTTGTGAAAAAAGAAAAAATGTTATATTTATATAATTGAACTGCTAGATACATAAGTGCACACACACACACATGTGGAGGAGAGGGGGGGGGGAGAGAGAGAGAGAGAGAGAGAGAGAGAGAGAGAGAGAGAGAGAGAGAGAGAGAGAGAGAGAGAGAGAGAGAGAGAGAGAGAGAGAGCAATGAATCCACGATCTTCACATAACATCTTTAGGGGTGGGTACCCATGAGAAGATAGAAAGAAGAGGGTTGCCCTCCATTTTTATAAAAATTGACTTATATGATAGTTTAGGGCACAACCTAGGAGCTTTTAACAAGGTAAATAGGAATTCTTGTGAAATAGGAAAAAAAATTATATTTATATAATTTAACTGCTGGATAAATAAGTACACACACACACACATGTGTGTGTGTGCTCCCTAAAACTTCTACAAGGCTTATTGGGAGGGAGAGAGAGAGAGAGAGAGAGAGAGAGAGAGAGAGAGAGAGAGAGAGAGAGAGAGAGAGAGAGAGAGAGAGAGAGAGAGAGAGAGAGAGAGAGAGAGAGAGAGAGAGAGAGAGAGAGAGAGAGAGAGAGAGAGAGAGAGAGAGAGAGAGCAACTGAGCACATGAAAGAGAATAAGTGACCAATCTGCAATTGCATATCTCCTGCCTGCCTCACTACCAACCACCATTCTCCTTTGCATCTTTAGAACATTGTTGTTTGCTAGACTCGCAATTTTCTTGAAATTGTGGTGAGTCGCGACATACTCTGTCAAATTTTAAATGGACGTTAGATTTAAAATTGAAATTGATGGCCAAATACATGTCATTTTCTCTCGGGTCTCAACCACCCTGCAAGTTGTTCGTTGTGGGAGGGCAAGTACACTATAGACCACAACCAAGCTGCCCTCTTGCACCTAGATTACAATGAGATGCAAGATTGTGCATTCATGAACTAAAGATTACAATGAGCTAGAGCCAGGCGCCTTGAGACTCCGAATGTGGCCTCTGCCATGACCTGCAACATGAGCTAAACATCATATCGTCACAGTCCGAGGTCACGGGGCAGAGGATTGTGACCCTTCATCAACTGTCATTTCTTGAGAAAATTTGTTGTTGTTGCAGACTAAGAGCCTTACATTGCCTCTACTAGTGCACAGACAGTTGGTGTTGGACCATACCTCATCTTTTTTATCTTCGATTCTTGTTGGGGGTGGAGCATGTTCAAGGTATGTTAGTCCAATTCTTGATTATATATCATGGTTAATTGAAGGTTTGAGAAAGCATGATGTAAGCATGAACTAAGATGTTGATATGGTTTCTGTAAACATCTTGTTGCAAGGTCCCTTTATAATAATGTCTCCTCATATCACTTCAAGCTATGTGTGTGTGTTTTAGTTATCTACATATATTACCCACAAATGAACATACATATGTTCAAAGACCAAGGTACCTAGATAAATACAAGGTTTATTATACAAAACAAACTTTAGACATCATGATTTTGTATAAATAAATCTCATCAGTTTGGTTACAAGTGACCATCCGAATGTACAACTTCTTTTACAAACTGCGAACCAGCAGCCGTTCCTCCAAAAAACTGAATCAAAGAGAGTAGCCCTCACCTGCACCCATAGAACAACATAGCATTCTGTTAGCATTGGCTCTGTATGCAAGTGATGTATGGGCATCCTAGTTCTTATCCATGTCACAAAGTTTCAACTTTTGCAAATAAACTTTATTATTAAAAAATGAACTTTAACAAGACTTTGGTAGTGAGTTACAACTTCATACTGAACTTCATCAGTTTATAAACTGCCAATGATTTTCTTTTAAGTATCTTTATAATTTATCTCCTTATTCTTGCAGGTTTGATTAAGATATGCTCTCTGCCTCGACCATGCCCTGTTCTTTGCCGCAAATGATGCTATATATTCAGCCCTAGTTGCCTTAATATTTTTTGAGATTTGTGCTCTCTTGATCGGATCAACAATATTACTCATCCAAGCAGTCATCCTATATCTTGGTAAAACTTGATAACAGTAGATAAATCATTTTTTGGCATTATAAAATTTACAAACTCTTGCAAGTTTCTTTTATATATGAAACCTTGACATTTTTTGTCATAATTTTGAGCGACCTCCTCTGCCCCCAAGTGTATGGACTCCATAAACACCAGAGTACAGCTACAATGATTAAACCTGAAGTAATCTATACATGCTATAATAAAATGTCACGTAAGAAAGTCTAGCTGAAACCTATGAAATTCTATTTGCCACTAGCTAGTCTAGCTCCTATCCATGTCCCACTCTCAAAATATGCCTCGAGCTCGAGCCCTTCAAGGCCAGAATCAACTAAGATTATCATTCCACCAATTTTAGGCCGAATATCAAGAACTTGAAGTCACTGAGTCATCCCCTATTTTGCAGTAGGTTATGCATATTTACCAGCACTATACTAAATTTTATAAAGAGTTCCACTTGAAACTAAAGAAAAAGCCGAACCATCAACTTCAAGAAGTACCAGCCCAAGCCAGAGAAGTATCAGCCAAAGACATAGTAATGTTATACCCATCTCGGTCATAATCTTAGTTTATGCCAAATCTCAAGTAGTAAAGCATATAGAATAAAGAACCAGATTATATATGTATATAACAGATTTTTGTGGCAATACGGGCCATATCTAAGCCAGGCATCCAAGCAACAAGTAGAAGGTCAGATTTTATTGTAAGTCAAAGCAAATAGTAAAGTATCCAAACCAGAGTATATTTTATGGTAGCATCGTCACTTGATGTAGTGAAATAAGTATATACAAAACCAGATCTAAGCAAGATATCCATGCAATAGGTGAAGGTTAGATGTTTTGTAATCATCATTACTCTAGATACCATAAAGGATCCCCTTTCAGAGACGTAACAGCCAAGATCAGATAAGTATTAAGCCAGAGCTAGAGCCAGAGCTAGAGTCAAAGCTAGCCATTTAGTAGGCTACTTCAAGCTATTACTACCTACAGCCATTGTATGTGTATGAATATGTTTATCAAAACTATATCAAAGTAAAACATCCAAGCATTAAGATCAGATTCTCTGTAAGTTAAGAACAACCACCCTATATCATAATATCGTACCAAATTTAGTTAGTAAAAGTATCTAAAAACCATCAGCTCCGAGAAGTATTGGCCCAAGCCAGATAAGTATGACCCAAATCCAGAGTAACACTATACCCATCTCGGTCAGAATCTTAGTTTATGCCAAATCTCAAGTAGTAAATCATAAAGAACGAGAATATGTATGTATATAATAGGTTTTTATGGCAGTACGGGCCAGGCATCCAAGCAGCAAGTAGAAAACCAGATCCATGTCAGTAAGAATTTCCATGTTAAGAACAACCACCCTATACCATAATACCATGCCACATTGAGTTAGGAAAAGTATCTAAAAACCATCATCTTCGAGAAGTATCAGTCCAAGCCAGAGAAGTATCAGCCAGAGCCAGAGTAACACTATACCTATCTCGGTTAGAATCTTAGTTTATGACGAATCTCAAGTAGTAAAGCATAAAGAAACAAGTAGAAAACCAGATT
Organism: Adiantum capillus-veneris; assembly: GCF_014529385.1. Classification (NCBI taxonomy): domain Eukaryota; kingdom Viridiplantae; phylum Streptophyta; class Polypodiopsida; order Polypodiales; family Pteridaceae; genus Adiantum; species Adiantum capillus-veneris. Next base: position 119,352,691 of record NC_140937.1, on the reverse strand, counting down.
TGTCAATGTTTCCCTTGGAATCAAAGTAACACCTGAACTATCAACCCCAAACCAAAAACTGATAAGTAACATCCCTAGTCAGAATTACAAACAACCTGTGTAAAAAAACAAGAATGTTTATATATATTCCATGGAGGCATAACCAGCAACACCACCAAGCTTTCAACCTTATACTCACCATCAGTAAAAGAAACCAGAACAGTATCCATATGTATGCCAAATTTGATGCCATTTTTTGTATAGTAGCAAAAAGCTGTGTGTATGCGGTCAGTATCAGGCATGAAGGAAAAGCCAAATTCTTTTGCTAACTAAAATTCCAATTAATGAACAGTTTGTTTAATAATCTTAATGTGAAGAAATGGATTTCATAGTACCAAGCATCATTCCCACTCATTATATATCAAGCAAAGGAACTTGGCTTGAGAAGAAGCAGGAGCCAACGATTGGACTTCCAAGACTTCTTTCCTTTAGCCATAGTTTAATACACTCCAAGGTCAACCACTTAGGCACTAACCCTCATTTACACATAGAGAATACAAAAGCACATACGAGCCAGCTAAGTGAGGGAGACCCTCACCTTTTATAATGCTCCTACAAAACATGCCGAAATTCCACAACCCACACTTAAAGTCCTGCAGACCATCTACATCCATGCATTCAGCGGAGATAGATTGCCATGAATGGCCCATGTGCCTCGCTAGCATCTCTTGCTACAGATGTGATGATTCTTGATTAGCAAAATTAGCGCGCTGTAGAGATTCACCTATTTCTCTTTACTCAATCTGAGTATGACCCAATTTAGTAATGCTCACTAAGTGAAAAAATACCTTAAAAGGTTTTTTTAAGCCTAGTTACACATGAAGCAGGTAATATTTCCAGCCAAGGGAGCTTTAATTTTCCCATTTTAAGTTAATATTTCTTGGCATTTGTGTGTGTGTGTGTGTGTGTGTGTGTGTGTGTGTGTGCGCGCACCCACCCATACCCAGGCACATACCTAATAAGGTCGTAGAACCATTAGGTATGGGCCTACTTCCTTAGTATATTGCAAAGAAACCCAATATCTATTCTGGTACATGACCAACTATTCAAGCAGATTGCTTTAGTAATACTAGCAACCAATTCCTTCCGCAAAAACCCATTATTACAGAATTTACCAATCAGCTTGTTTATTTCTTCAAATGAAGAAAAGTTATCTGATGAAGAGTATAGTATAAGTGACAGAATACATAAACTGGTGTTACTCGCATTCTTAATTGGTATTTTACTTTTCATTTTAAAGAATTCAATAGGACCAAGTGACAGATTATCTCACTTCCAAAAGAAGCGTGTAGTGTAAAGTCCAATGTAAGGGGAGTGAAGCAGTATCTGCATGTTTAAAAAATAGGTTCTCTTAACTATAGTCTTACCATCTATCACCAATTCTTCCAACAAGGTAGGCTCTATCATGAGGCAAGGTGGGTAAATTTTTGCTAGGTGGTTTTTGAAAGTCTGATTGTTTATACTCAATAAATCATCCATGAATCTAAACGTGTTATTGAAGACTAACAATTGTTTTGCCTCCTCATAATGTTTCATTTTAGAGCATATCCATTTGAATTCAAGACACAACAAGTACAGATTACACATTATCGGTGAGCAGGAGAACCCCATAGGTATTCCCATTTTTTTTGTCTATAACAATTTGGCCCTAATTGGATAAAGCAATTCTGCAATATCCATTTGATTACCATAATAAGAGATTTTTTTTCAAAGCACAATGGTGGTTTTTTGACTGATTTTTTAACCAACAAGGTGTTCTTACCAAAGGGATCTTTTCAAACCCTTGTGACTTTTTGTTGGAAAAAGCTAGGTTAATTGTATCTTCGTGCACTTCAACAAGGCCATAATTTCCTGAGAGAAGAATGTTTTTATAACATTGTGTAATATCAGACGTGAAGATACAATAGATATCCATACGTAAGTTGATAAACACCTTCGATGAATTCTTAGCAAGCCAGAAGGTACAACATTCTATATTACTAAATCTTTTAAGATGTACTGCTCTTCTTTTAGCACAAAGATCGCACATCTCAGTCATGATAAGGTGTAGACAAGTAACATCTTTTGTAATATTGGAGAATATAGAATTTGAAGCATCAAAAATCCATCTGAACTTCTGTTTGTGTTTTTTAAAAGTTGGGAACAAAATAGGAAGCATACTAGAAGTTTCATCGTAATCCATATTGTCCAAATCTCTCAACAATGCTAGAGCTACATCCTTCAGTGTTTCATTTGTCTTTTCAAATTCAGGTCCCTCCAACCTTACTAGGGAAGCTTCATATACCAACTTTATGTAGATAACTGATACAATGTTTGTAGCTTTATCTAGCCCGACAATAAACCACTCACAAGTCAGTTCATGACATTCTTGTATAATTTTTGGCGTGACCCAAGTAGCATTCAAATTGAGCCATTTTTTTGGCAAAAGATTAATCTTTTGATAAAAGACTATTTCTAGTTTCTCAGCAAGATTCCGTTGGATCTGCTCCAATTAGAACTTTAAGGCTATGTTAGCCAGACATTCTAGTAGTGCAAAAAATGCCATTCTAGGGTTTAGCGGTTCCACAACTATGTGATTTAAACCCCTTCCAAGTAGATTTCAAAGAGAAGAAGCTTTAATGATAGTTACGTTTGTCGTGTAGACATGTGAACCAAGTAATTCAAAATCCTTACAGAAGGTAGTAAGATTTTTACAGTTACATCTTAAAATAGGTTCATACCTCAAAAACTCATTTGAATATACAAAGCACTTGATAGTTTCAGAGTATTTTCAGCCAAACATCATATTATCTATTATAGAATGATCACCATATACCAAATCAAAACTTTCTATAAAAATTGATTTAGGTGAAAAGAACTAAAAAATTCTATTCATCATGAAATGTCAATGAATGAAACAAGTAATGCAATCCTCAGCTTTGCTTGGTAGATAGCGCCTCCCAATCTCATTGACCGCTACCTACACAATCACAATTCCAACAGATGTTTAACTGGTAATCCTCAACCCCTTCCTCTTGTAAAGCTTCTAGGTATTCCTCTTACAAAACTGGAGTCAACACACAAAGAGGGGGTAAGAAAGGAAATAAAAGTGGAATTTGGAGTTAGCAGTGTGTTGGGTCTTTTTTGAGAGGGGGATTCATCATCTTCAAAGTTAGGTTTTAGTAGAGCCATAATAGTGTTCATCCCTTTGTAAGAACCATAAGTAGTCAGGAGCATTTCTGGCTCATTTGCCCCTAGCTCTTTGAGCATTTCAACCATTAAAGTACGAAATTGTATGAAGGCAATTTGCACTAGAACTAACTCCTTGGCTTGTCCACCTAACCATGAACATATGAGAGTAAGTAGGCTTTTCCGGGAATATAGATTCTAGATTGTTGATGGCAAACCAAACTGCATGGTTGAACCATATGATGCTAGAATCGCATGACTCTTTAGGGTCCAAAGATCTGCAAGCACACTTGAGATAGGGTCCGTGAATATTCCAGACTAATTTTGCATAGTAATCAGCATTGTTTTTACTGAATTCATTGAGTCCTTTCGTTCTTACATAAAGCCCTGCATTAGACCCACACTTCTTGGAGTCCAAAAAATTCACGTTGAACGGAGTTTTAATTAGCTCACCTTTGTCTTAACATTGCATTCCTTTGAGTATCTTCAAACGAGAGTCCTCCAGATTTTCCAAAAAAAACCAAGGTCTCTATAGAAATAGGAGCCAAAATTCCTTTATTAGGGAGTAACCAAAGTTTATGCTCAACCCCTAAGGACTCAACCTCCACTTGTTGTATTGATAAAAAAGGAAATATTCTGGAAACCTTAGGAGCTAATTCCAAAAGAGAAGTTTCACTTAGAGAACATAAATCTTTATGAAATTCTTTAACTACTTCCACAACTGCTTGGAATTGGAGGTGATCTCTTTACATAGCTGATTCCAATGTTAAATTTACAGCTACTGGAAGTCGTCAGTTCAGTCAGTGAAATTGGAATGGAATATAGAAACTGAGCTGGAATAGTTAACTGAACTAAAATACTCTTCTCGGACTAGAAACAGGCTGAATGACTCGAAAAGTGTTTCAGGTTCATATTCAAAGTTTATGAAGAACGAATACAAGGTATCACATACTGAAGCTCAATTGACTACTGTAGTAATGATTACAGAGTAAATTTACAAGTGAAGAGATTGTAACTCAAGACAGCTTTGAAGACTAGAACAAAGAGATTAGAAGTAAGAAGTCAAAGAGTACAAGCAGCCCAAAATACAATGAGCCCGGTTACAATGTAATGGGTCCTATTTATAGCATCTTAAGGTTATTGTGGTAACTGCCATGGTAATTACTGGCTCGTCCATGGTTCGGCTTCTAGGAGAGTTCCCACCATTCTTTGGTAAGACTCCATTCTTTAAAAAAAAAATCCACTGTCTGATCCTTCTGAGGTGTTGAGGAACCTCTTTACCTGCTTGCTGGGTTGGCCAATGTTCCTCATGATAGTACTCTTATGAATTTGCCAACTTCTCCTGGTATTGCTAGCATTATACCATACTTCATGCTTGTTGAGTGCTTCACACCCCTATAGTTGTAATTCCAAGGGTGTCCAGCCAAAGAAGTTCCAACACCTTATTGGAAAAATCCACTGTGCGTCTGATTCTGAAATTGGCTGGAAAAATCCACCATCTGATTATGAGAATGGATGGAAAAATCCACCATCGGATTTTGAGATGGAACTACCCAGTATCCTTACATTGAACCCGATTCCTCTTGCCCTTCAGTCGTGTTGGTGTTTCAGAAGTTCTAGTGCCAGCATTGTCCTTCTGGATAAGTCTGTAAATGGCCTCCTGCTCAAGCTGACCCCACTTTTCTGTAGTCATTTCTACTTCATAAAGCGTGAGAGGATGATAGTTTTTGGTGTCAGGATCATAGAGCGTGCGTTTGCCTTTTGTTAGATGAGTTCTGGCCATTTTGTGACAATGTGAAACTGTATGGATCCATCCTTCTGGAAGAGGCTGATTTGTTTTAATCCTAGCTTCAAAGAGAATCTTAGCCATCTCTTTGTACTGTGGTCCTAGGCCTAGTTTAGCCGTAGCATCTTTGCAGGATTTTTAGAGGACTCCATAGTAAGTTGCAACAGTTGGTTTGTGATCTTAGTGAGACCTCTAAGTTGGATTTTCCATTGTCCCATACACAGCTTAATTCTCTGTATCTCCTCCTTTAGCTCCCCACGATCATTTAATTGAAGAGCATCATTGAGCAGTGTTTGCTAGGTTTTCCATTCGACAGTGGATCGCTCATACCAATCTCGAAGATCATCAGTAACATCATAGTATGTGAGCCGATCTACTGGTTCTGGATGTTGAGGATACAGTGGTAGGAAAAACCTAGGAAGCTCAGCTTCTCTGGCTGGTAAAGCATACAGGAGGACTGGAGAATCGGGTACAAATTCCAAAAAATTGAGGACAACTTGATTCTCCTGCTGTATCATCTTTCTAGTTACTCTGACCAGCTAAAACAATATTCGGATAGTAGTTGCTTGTTCTCCTACTGTCATTTGTGTTGAAGGCCCTTTACTGGTGGTAGCTAGATATTCAAGAATAGCTTGTACCCTCTGATCCATAACTCTCTTGGAAATTTGCATTTGCAATAAAACTTCTTTTAATTGACCTCTGACATCCTTCATACATTCATAGGTTCGCCTGTTCCCCAACAGGAGCTCTAATTCGATGGCTAGGGAATGATAGTCTGCAGTAGATTGTCGCTGCCAATATGGATTAGCTATTTTTTCATCAGAGTTTATTACCCATTTAGGTACTCTTTCTAGAAATTTAATTCTACTAGGATGCCCAAGTAGTTGGCACACCTCTTGGTCATGGAAAACAGTTGATTTCCAATGTTGGACCATTTCTTTGGCGCCGACATATAGTCATTGAAATTGTTCAAGATCAGATAGAAGAACATCATCCTCCAGATAGATCCTGGTAAAAGGAGATTGCTAATGTCTCAGTCTCTTGCTCAATGTGATGAGTTGTAATGAATGTTGATCATCACCTTTTATAACCTCAGTCACAGCTTTACCTTTCCCTTTGTCATCTGTACTGTGTTATGATTGGTGCACTCGTGAATTCCTAGTGTTGCTAGGTTGTTGATCTCTAGCCTGCTGTTCACCCAACTGTTGACCTTCATATTGGTCTGGCTGGTTTGTATTGGGTTGATTTCCTCCTATGGCCCCTGCTCCACCAGCACCAGATCTTGAATCTGGAGATGGAAGAGAGTCATCATCATCATGCCTTTCTTCTTGTCCATCCTCCTTCTCTTCCTCTTCTGCTACCTTATCATCATCCTCATCGACGTTGTTCTATTGTTCAATATAATCTAGGATAGCTTGATTTACCAAAGCACTCTTGTATTCAGAAATTTTATCTTGCAAATCACTTTGCATTGTTTCCATAAACACTCTTAGATTATCTATATTGAAAACAACATTCCCCTTTGGATTTAGTATCTCAACCAAATTATTATAGATATATCTTTCAGTTAAAAGTGGCTTTCAAGGCAGTGTGGCTAGTGAGCAATGAGTTGAAATCAACTCTCTTCATTCGCAGCATGGTTTCGAATCTGTCAACAGCTCTTTCAACCTCTACCTTTTCTTCTCTAAGCGTCCGTATCTCAGACTCCATCTTAGACAACTTCTCTTCTAAGTGCTGAAAGGTCCTAGCTGATTGATTTTCAATGACACTATGCCGCAGGGACTGGGCTCCTCTCTCCTGCTCCAACTTTTCAACTTGCTTCTCAGTCTCCCTCAGTTCAGCTTTTATCTTGGTCAATTCATCATTTGACACTGAAACATCCAATATTTGTTCTATAGCATTCAAAATAGTGTTCCAAGATGACTGAATAAGTACGCAACATCCATCATTCATTGTGGCTAGGTCACAGGCAACTGGCTTGTAAATTTTGACAAGAGCCATATATGGTAGTGTAGCATAATCAAATTTGTGCAGGAGTAGACGTCCTTTGAGAGGATCAATCTGCAGCTATTGTAACCGGTCCTTCTTGGTTAAATGCAGAGCCACTTCACTATAAGGAATGTAAACCTTAGCAAGTGGACTCGAAGGTGTTGGTCCTTTTCCCTTATCAGTCTGACCAGCTGGCTGCTCAGCACTGGTCCTATCTGACTGATCTTTTTCTGCACTGGTGGTCGCTGAAATTTGCCCCGCTAACTGGTTGATTCCATCAATGGTCTGGAAGAGAGGTTGTTTGGACTGGCCAGCTGAAGTCTAGTCTGTTGGAGTCCTTTTAATAGACATTGTTTTGATTTGACTTTCTAGCAGTAAGGAAAGCACTACTTTTGGCCAATGCAGTTTTTGGTCTTTTCAAACTACCAACCTCCTCTTGCATGGCTTTCCTCTTTTGTCCAGTGAGAGCTAACTGGTTATCTGGGGCTTCTTCATCTGATGATAAATCCACATTGTTAGTTACCAAAAAGGGATTCTAGCTCCAAGCCATCCTTACCTAGTCATGAGAGTCTGGAGAAGTTGCCCAGTAAAGGAACTACCGAACATACCAAGCTTTGAAAACATTTCGGGACTACAACTTAGCAGTCTGCTGAAGTACATTATGTGACACAATCTGACATAGATTTATTGGAACTGTGGAGTCCAATATTTTTGCTAGTAACATAGAAAACAATTTTTATGACACATAAGTTAGTGTTAGAGGCTTGACACACCCTACGGAAAATAAATGCTCGGCGGATTATTATTTTTTGTAATTATTCATTTATTGAGAAAACCCGACATTTCACCTTTGTAAATATTGGGGCTTACAGAGTTCCCAGATTGTATCCCAGTTTTGACATTTAGATTAAGTAGATGGTTAAATTGGAACATTAGGGTTTGAGATTGTAAGGTATTTATACCACTTTTTGACCTTAATGAAAGACCTTTGTCATTAATTTAAAAAAGTACTGTCAGTGAGTGAGCGTACTCTGTACGAGAGAGAGTGATAGCTTCATCTAGACACTATGCGCGCACCGGTGGTCAGAATCGAGTGCGGCGAAGTGCAACGTGTTGCCCGCTACAAGAGCTACACGCCGATACCTACATTGCGGGCGTACGGTCCGGTTTCACGAGCTCGACCTACGAGCTTCATCTGGTGATTCAGTGAGCATACGTTATCGGTTTTCGCATTTCAACATATCCACGCATTCGCATTGAGTAGAGCTACACATTAGGAACTTTAGTTTTTGGAAACGATGACCTGCAAATTTCGGCCAGACATCCTACGTGATTTTGCACCGGGTGTTTTGGGTTGGAATTTTGGTTCATGGACCTTAGGGAGAGCGCCCTATTGGTGTTAGTAGGGTCTTCTTCAAGTTGTATGGAGTTTCGAGACTGTTTGATGGGTATTTGGCTCTAGGAAGCGTAGTAGAAAATATCCTCTTATGCACTCTTGAAGGCTGTAGCTTAGACATTGGGTAGAGACCTCTGTAGGAATTAGTCGAGAGACGGTCGAGTGTAGATTGACACCCTATGATTGCTTCCACACGCCTGCGGGTTGAGATTTGTCCTTAGCTGAAAAATCTTGTTAGGTGAGTTCTCGTTGTGCTGACGTCTATCGCGGCGTATCCGCCAACATTGGCGCCATTGCCGGGGATGAAAACCCTAGGTAGGTGACCGAGACTAGTCCTTCAGGATAGGGATTCTTTGGCTTGCCAGAGTCTCGTTTTACATTTAGATAGGATCAGAGGGTGGAGGACTCTCTAGGTCTTAGAGGGAGTCTAGGGAGCATGTGTCTGGCCTAGATCCTTTGACTTAGGTAGACTTAGATAGTTTTTAGGTATTAGTTGAGTTGTGGTGTAGATAAGTAGGAGTTAGAGTGGTAGAAGCGGTGAAAGGAGAGCTTGAGAGTCCGGAGAGGCCAGGAAGCAACCAAAACACCATTATCACCATTTCACATGATGAGTAGGAGTAGGGTAAGTAGGACATCATGATTTATGATCTAGAGCACTTCATGCATGTTATACTTGCTGTTATATTCATCACGTGTAAAAGATGCAAAAGAGTGTTTGAAAGCTGAAGTGAAGTTCAAAAGTTGCTGTGAGTGTTTCTGATAGAGTTGCAGAGCATAAGGAGCATTTCTGTCAAGAAAAAAATAAATTTTAAGCTAGGAGACATCCTACGTAGGATGTCTACAGGGTGATCTGGTTGGAATTTTGAAATTTTGAGTTGACCAATGTGTTCAGAAGGTAGGTTTTACCCTATTTTCACCTGGAAAGTGGAAATTTGACTATATCTTGACAGGATAAGGCTAGATAGACTGGCTAGAACAGCTAAAATTGGGGACTTTTGAAATCCAAACCAAAATTTAAGCATAACACTGGGTTGCTGACATCAAGGGGAAGCTGTGGATCAAGTCTGGGGTCAAACATGCCAAAAAGACATCCTGTGCGTAGGATGTGTTTTGGGTGATCTGGCACTCCAAATCCAGCTTTGAGCATACCAAAGTGATCAGCACCTCAAGAGGAGTCTGTGCTTTGCATTTGAAGCTATTTTGAGCAATAAGACATGCTACGTGTAGGATGTCTAATGCATGAAATTAAAGCTAGAAACTGACTGTAGGCATAGCAGGGAGTTGTATAGCCTAAGGTAAGCCTCCTAGTCAATTTTGGTCCAAATTGGAGTTGATTTGACTGGTCAGACCAACATCAAGCTGCGGGAACAGATTTCTGACCAATTGACCAGCTTATAGGTGTCCAAATCAAAAAGCAAAAACAGTTGTGGACTCAGCACATCAAGGGGAATCCAAAGTGAAAAAATCCAGGCAAAATAGAGCAGGAGACATCCTACGCATAGGATGTCTACTGGGGCTTATTGAAGTGAAAAACTTACTGAGGTTTTACAGTGATGTTTTATTTGACTTGAGGATTCCAAAACTTCTTTCAGAAGTGAATTTGGACCTTGTTTTACCTATTGACGGAGCAAAGATTGAATTAAGACTTTTCATGTAAATTAACCAACATCCGAGGGAAGTACAGTTCCAGATTAGCAGACCTAATCCAGAACACCAGAAGTGTATAAAATATAGAAGTGGTTGAGGTTAACTCTCCAGTTATACCAATCATTACTAAAACCACCTCTAGCAGTTAACTGCTTTGATTCGATTGCCAAAATTAAATGCTTGTGTACATGTATATTCAGCGGCAAAGCAAGAAGTTGTGCAAAAATTGATCCTTTGCGAGGTAAGCGGTTGGATTTGTGTTAAGTTGCATTGCTAAGTTTGATGAATTTAAGATCAGGAAGACACATTTTTAGAGACCAAAAGGTGGCAGGTGATCAAGGTAGCTTAGTGTCCACCGAGGAGAGTGTAACTCAGGCAAGGCTAGATCCACTAGCACCGATTATTGAGGAGGGTAGTGATACTGACACTTCATCAAACAAATCCTTCTTCATGATGGGTAGTCAACAGCCAGGAGGTTTCACCTATGACGGACCAAAGCTAGGAGGAAGCACCTCCCTAAATCATTTTAATGATTCCAAGTTCACTGTAATCTTCTTAGAAGGAACAAACTCAAGGGGAGCCCTAGTTTATTCTGACTATCAAGGACGCAAGTGTATTTGTATTGAAGAAAGACCTGCTCAGAGACTAGAAATAATTCGAGTCTATGATGATGGAGATAGATGCCGAGATGAAAAGGGGAACCACTATCTGATACTTAGTAACCTTGAGGATTACAATAGATATGGAGATAACGTGGCAAAAGGGAAAATGGTTTCAGAAACTCAAGAACCGCCTCCAAACATTGATCAACCTGGAGCGCTTTTTATGTATGATAAGAAAACAACCAGGGTCTCAACCTATAATGAGAATGTGGGGATTACAAGCATGAGAGCGAGGGAATAGTCTCTTACTTCCGTTGCAAAGAACCCTACCCAAATGAATTAAGCAAAGACAAGGTTCTTTACTTATTCTCTTATGAAATTGCTATGGGGAAGGATATCGTTTTTGTTGATACGGGCGAGAATACAAACGTATTCTTGCAGAGGAGGTTGAAAAGGCAACACTTCCAGAAGCATCAACATATGCCCCCGAAGAAGTGCCAAGAGCCACCTACACCCCTAGCAAGTCGACAAATCCCTTTTCAGAAGAGTATGACGCGACCTCACATTCTACCCGACAGCAGACATTCAACAACCAAAACCAACCAGCAACTCAGCCATCATTGCAGGCATGGCTTCGACAGAGTGGAACATTAGAACAGGACCAAAACCGAGATGGTTATCAAGCCGCACGAGGGCTAAGGGATTTACAAGAACCACCACTCTATTCACGGTATTGATAGCCGTTTTTCGGCTCTGTGTAATTGCCATAGTGAGTTATCTCACCCTATCAAATCACTCAAACACTGTGGTTACCCTCACCCTTTCACTGTATATAGGTGCGTGTGAGTTAGGGGACTTTTCCCATATCTCCTTACTGAAATAAAAAACCCTCAATTAGCTAGTCATTGGGCTAGTTGAGCCAAAAAAAATAAAAAAATAAAAAATATAAGTATATTATGGCCCATGAGTATGTAAATATTTCTTTGTATATAGGGCCTAAATAAAAGATTTTTTCATAATTATTTTGGTATTTATTTAAATATTTCTACCTAGGTGTGTGTTATTTATGCTCTGTACATTGCCTCACCATTACCACAATTTTTCTTACCATTTTTCATACTCTTTATTCTATATAGAAATATTTTCATGTAAGCTTCTCTTATATTTGGTGTAACTCCACCCCAACAAAAATCCAAAAAAACTAGTTTTATTTATGTGTATATTTTTTCACTATTGTGATTTTTTCCTTCCTACATCTATTTTGTTTTTTTCTAAAAAATAAGAACACCAAAAATACTTATCTTTTTATGGTAGCCTCATAATGAGAGAGATTTCTTTTGACCTCTTTATATTTTTTCCACTTATATTATTTATATTTGACATGTACATATTTTTTAGACCCCTCAATATTTGATTTTCTTAGTTGTACTATTCACTTATATCATGATCTCAACAATATCTTCAAATATAGACCTACCAAATAAGGTCAAGGGTAGGTGGCATGCATACATGCACTATGGAGGGCTCACTCTTGGAGGTATTCAAAAGAATCATCCAAAGAAGGACCCCACAAGGACCTTGTGCAGTGGAAAAAAATGGTCGGTTTTGCTGAATTTCTAAAGTTCACTTGCTCTCCGAATTTGAAAAGGTGATACAAACAAAAGTTATAGCTCTTGGGCTGAACTTTTGCCTCAAATTTTTTCATATTTTTTTGAGCTACGAGCTGTGAGCTATGATTTTATTAGTGGACCCCAGTTTTCCCATGCTATGCAGCCACACTCTCTCTTCCACTTTATCATTTTCCTCTTTCACACACACTTCTCCACTCATCATCCCCACCTCTCTCACCACTCCTCTCTGCACCCTACTCACCTTCTCCTCAACCTTGAAGAATAAGAGAAACCATGGTGAACTCATACCTCCCACACACAATTCCATTCCAAAATTGACCACCTAGTCTCATTTTTCCTCCTCCAAATTACCCATATCTATCAAAAAAACCACAAAATTCAGCCTCTTCTCTTAAAAGACAGCATAATGGTGGTTGATTACTCAGCTTCAATTACCTTGTCTCTCAAGGAAGGTCAAGAGTGGAGAAAAAATGTACCGTCAAAGCTAGTGGACCGTCAACAAGCGTCAAAATTGGCCCTACTCAAGACACTTGGAGCATCAACCTTGTAAGAAATCCACCTTTTCTTACCTCTTAAGAGTTTTTCTTCCTTATTTGTATCCTACATGGATACTCCCATTGTAAATATCCAATTCCATTTGTAAATTAATACTAACTCTACTAACACTAACCCACTATGAAAAGTCCTATCACCTCCATTTCTCTCCTCTCTCTTTTCCCACCAACTTCTTGATAATTCCAAGCAAAAAAAATTAGATAAATTGCTGAAAATCTAACCCAACCATGGTTAGAGGAGTAACCCTAGCTTTCAAAATTGCTATAAAAGGAGGGTGTAGCTAGGACAAAAAAGGGGGGAGAAGAAAGAGCACTATGCTATAGCTTGAGAAGCCAAGCTCAACCTCTTGAGAAGGAGCTCTTGAGTGGAATCTCATTGGCATTAGGCATATGTATGTGTTGTATTAGGGGTGACTAGCAAGGGAACTCTATGCCATTTTAAGAGAGAGTGATCATTAAATTGAGAGTAGGAAATCTATCATTTCTCCTACTAGTGTAAGCCCAACATTTGCTGAATCAAGGAGGGTGAATTTGGACTAAGCATAGATACCTTGCCTCCCTTCCAACGTGAAGTCATGGACAATAATGATGTGTAAGTGTCTTGGTGTTTTATTTAAGTTCTTGATAGCTTGTCTCCAGGTATTGTTATCAATTTAGCCATAAATCCCACATGCTGTAAGAGGGCGACAGGGTGGAGAGGACTCCCCTGGCCTTAAGACAGTGATTGGGGTGGCTTTTTTCTTGTGATTTGTTGTGGTGTAATTTACTCAGGCTATGTTGAACAAATACTAATCTCACTTTGATTGGTCATGACAGATTTGTAAGAAGGCATTAGTGCAACAAGCACCCCCTTCCCCCTTCTCTCTCTTTCTTACACATATATATTTATGTTTGCTTGATCATGAACGATACACTTCAAAGCAGCCCGAGCACCATCTCTCTCTCTCTCTCTCTCTCTCTCGTGTTTTAGTGTGTGAGAGTGTTCCATTGGTGTTAGGGTTAGTGTAAATTCCTTGATTGTTTGTGGGTTGCTCTAACGATTCTCCTCTTTTGCGTCCTAGTTCGCTCTTAAACTATGTGGTGCCCCTTGTGTAGTTGGGATTTGGCTGGGGGTTTGTTGTTTTGGTTTGTGTTGTGTTGTGCCCCAGCCCCATTGGGCAGCACGGGATCCTTGAAGGGTGTCTAGAGGTTGCTCTTCTTGTTGCCCGCCCCGGACCGCTTCAGTATCAAGGGGAGAGTAAGCCAAAAACTCAAGGGTCAATAGAGCCTGGAAGACCACCCATAGAGCGAGTTCGAAGAGATGAACCATCTCTTGCAAGAACCATTAGAAATTACGGCTTAGGAGCACGATTGGGAGAGAAACCCGCCCACTACAGAAGGCTAGAGGAAGTATATCTATTAGGACGAGGAGATCCGATGATGAGAATTGTAGACCATCTTAGAATTAGACCTTCTCAAGTGCAAAAATGGGTAAACAAGAAATACACAGAAACAGAGATCCTAGAGATCATGTAGCAGCCTTTGTGCGTGTAATTAGAGCCGAAGAGGTGTTAGACTTCCCTACGCAATTTGCAGGGTTTGGACTAACCCTAGAGGATGATGCTGCTACTTGGTTTGACTCTGTGGAGCGTAGAGACTTTGAGTCTATGGAGAAGGTATTTGACGAGTTTATTGAGGAATTCTCACAAAGGGGGATAGCTCATAATACAGTCTCACAAATCCATAAATTCAAACACCTACGACTAAAAAGATATGTTAAGTTCTGTCCTCTGGAAGAACTGTCAACTCAGTCCAGACTTATGCTTATATTTATTCAAGGACTAAGGAGTACGACGTTAAATGAGTTAACTAAGGAGTATCTTTACCTTGTAGACAATTGTGCGGTCTACAAAGAGGGTGCATTCAAGGATCTTGATGACGACTCATCCTCACAACAAAGTGGAAGCAAGTCTTCTAAGACAACACCGAAAGGAGAAGTAGCTTACAGCAAGGAGCAGCTTGTAGAGGAAGTGCCAAAAAAGATTAACCTGTACGCCAAACCACAAGCTAAACAACCCAAGTGGTGTGCTGTTGAACAAAAATGGACAAACCATGGGACGGAGGAATGTTATTATAACAAGGGATATGTGAGAGAGAGACCTTACGCTCTCCAGGCTCAGGTAGGATCTCTTCAACCTCCAACGATGCCTAGGTATCAAGCAGCCAACCTACCAGGACCTGTAGGTGTAGAAAGACCACAACCAATGTTGGGGCAGTAACCACCCCTACCAGGATTACGACCAGTCGGCATAAGATACACACCAATAGTAACCGAATCAGAAGAGAAGGCTCTGGTGCCTATGCATGCATATTACAAAGATCCCAATGGATATGCTGTAAATCCTGCCTATTATCCACCGGAAGAACCCTCAACGCTAGAACCATGGAGCATGATAGGAAGTATAGGACCACCAACAACTGCACACGCAGCAAGAGAAGGAAGATATAGTTTGGATGAACGAACATTGTTGTTCATAGCCAACGGAGGCATGGGCGGACAGAGACATGCATACCAACAAAGAGGAGCTCAAGGAGCACCTCAACAGCCTAAGGGACCCTGCTACAAGTGTGGTGGAGACCATTGGCTAAGAGACTGTCCTGATGATGAAATCATTAGAGTCAATGCATATTGCACCGAGTGTGGAGTTACTCATTTGATTCTGGATTGTGCTAAGAACCCGTGCAAAGGAGCAAAAACTACCTTGACCATGCTGGAAGCAGTGCCTTCCAGTGGAGGGTCAGAAAACGAGACAATAATACCTATTCAGGCAGTGACACGAGCCCAAGCTCAAAGAATGACGAACGTACCCATAATTGAAGAGCCAAAAAACAATGCCCCAAGTTCAAAAAGGAAAAATCAAAAAAGCACTTGGAAAGCTAGAAAGACGCGTATGAAAGCCAGGAGAGAACAAGAGCAAACGGCTCTATCTGAGGAGTTAAAACACACAAAGGATAGATTAGAGCGGTTAGAGGATCTAGCTCGTCTAAGCTCACACACTACGGCAACCATAGCACCCAAGGAAATAACAATACCCAAAAGTGCAGGATCATGAGGATCAGTGTTTGCAGAAAAGGTAAATGAGCAGTTAGACGCACTTTTAAAAGCCTACAAAGCCAGGCTCAAAAACAACCAAACCCAAGAGCAAAGATGGATGACTTATCCATATGCTGAAATAGAAAAACAGAGGTTGGAAATGTGTAGAAAGATGATTGAAACAGCTCAATCCTTGATAGAAAACCCGCTTGGTAAACCTGCAAGTTCGCATGAAGTACCAGCTTCAACCCCTATCAAACCAGCTTTAGAGAAACAAGTAGACACGAAGGAGAGACTCACGGCGAATGCTATTGAGTCTAGGAGAGAGCCTATCATAGTGCCAAATACAACAGATGAGGCAAGTGATGGATTCCAACTTAAAACATTGGTAGAAATGGGTAAGGATTGTAACGATCTAGATGACCTGTGGTAGCAAATCCGTGATGCCAACGAAGCTAACAGGGTGAGCTACCAAACGAATAGCACAAGAAAAGAGAAAAATGAGATCTTACCTCCTATTGAAAAATTTGAGGCAAGATCACAAATGAACTTTGATATACATTCACAAGGGGGAGACTAGTGATCAATTAGTTCGGGGCACAGCCAACCAGATTCGCTGAAAACTCTACCCTCTTACCTAGGAGAGTATGAAGCCAAGTTTGAGGTGAGAGCAATCCCATCTCAAAGACTTTCTTCTAATAGAGTGATGGATTCACAAGGGTTGATTGAGTTATTGTCCACCCCGGTGGCATGCACAATCACATTACCCGAACTCCTAAGGTTACAACCAAACATGTGGACCATCGTAGGCAAGTGCTTAGAAAAATTTGGAGTAAAAGACCCCACCTCGAAGCTTCAAGAAGGGATCAGAGAATTGGACAGGCCTCAACTAAACACTAGGCTACTACCTTTAAACAAGGTTGGGGAATATTGCGAGGGAGAAGATGGAAATACCACACTACCAGTAGAATTCCAAGGAGTAGTTTCCAAAGCTATTCTTGACAGTGGAGCAGGAGTCTCTATAGCCACTAAGGAAATCTAGAAAAAATGGGGAAAATCGGCTTTGAGAGCTACCAGAATGAAATTGCAATTGGCAGACGGGTTTATGGAAAGCCTCTAGGGCTCTTAGAAAAATTAATTGTCACCTCGTGCGGAATCGAGTATGAGCATACATTCGCAATAGTCGATTTCGACAAAAAGAACAATTACGAGATCATCTTGGGAAGATCATTCATGAGACAATAAAAGATGGTCCAGGATTGGGGTTACGACCACATATACCTCAGACATGGCTAGACTACAACCAAAATACACCTAAAAGACCATAGTTACAAAGTTGTGAACCAGACACCAGTGGAAGAGTTTGATTCAGCTACATTGGCAGGATCAGAGGTCCCAGCAGGGTTAGGGCAACAAAAAGAGCTATGGATGTGCCGAGATTCACATTGTGGGAGATTAAAAGGAGAGGAATGCATCTTAGAAAGAGAAATTGAGGACAAGAATTATATTTTGGAACCTTTTTCTGAAGATGCCTTGGAACCTCTCGAATGGGAACACATACTAGCAACGTTGGATGTCTGTACCATTACAGATAGTCCAACGACAAAATTTTGTGATAAGGATGGCTATGATGTGATACCCTATTACATGGTAAGCCTTATACCAGGAGAAGATGAGATTGTAGAACCACCAGAACAAGAAGATTTTTATAACTCCTTTGAGCATCTTGAGGTAAATAACAATGCAGATAACGAGTGTTCAGACAATTCAAGCGAGCATGGGGAGAAAACAGACAATATCAGGTTTTATGATTTTGCCAATCAGCACCCGGATGCCAGGAACGCTATAGGAGAAAACGAGCAGAAAACAAAATGAGAGAGAACCTGATGCCTAGGATAAAAGATAAAACTCACTATCCAATGCTTGTCAAAGCAGAGGATTGTGTAAAAGACCAAATATCAGGAAGATTCTCGAGAGTGCATAGGCAACGGACACAAGAGGAAATAAAACAAGTACGAAAGAATAAAACAGAAACAAAATCACAAAAATCTCACAAATCAAAACAAGAAACAACAAAAGACCCCGAGTGGACCAAATTGGAGCGTAAAAAGAAATACCAAGAACTAAAAAGGTCTTTACGAGAGGTATGGATTAGGTGAGGAAGAAAGTGATGGTAAGGAGGAGTCAGAAAAAGGAAACATGAATGTACCATCATACTATTGGAAATTCACCATCCAAGACAGAAAAATCATAATGACACCACCAGTCTGGGAAAGAACAAACCAGGAATCTTACGATGGGCCGGAAAATGCAAAACGGATAGACATCGCTGAACCAGATGAGAAGCCTCAGCCGGTCTATATCGCAACTGATTTAGAGCTTGAAGAAGAAGAACGGTTAACACAACTTCTCAAGAAGTATAAATATGTGTTTGCATGGTCCTACAAAGACCTCAAAGGAGTTGATCCATCGATATGCCAACATACAATTCCTTTGAAATCAGATGCCAAACCTAGCAAACAGCGTCCTTATACATATAATGACACATTTGCTAAACGAATCAAAGAGGATATTGACAAATTGATGGATGCTGAATCATCTATGAAATCGAGCATACAGATTCGGTGTCACCCATTGTGGTTGTCCCCAAAAAGAACGGAAAGCTGCGAGTATGTGTGAACCTCAAAAAGGTAAATGCAGCCACCATAAGGGATAATTATCCCTTACTGCTCACAGAACATGTACTTGAGAGGGTGGCAGAGAAACGGGCTTATTCCTTTCTAGATGGGTTTTTGGGGTATAACCAGTTGGAAATTGCAATAGAGGATCAACACAAAATAGCGTTTGCCACAGAATGGGGAATATATGCGTATAGAGTTATGCCTTTCGGCTTAACCAATGCCCCAGATACCTTTCAGAGGTTAATGACGCATGCGTTCAAAGAATACATGAGAATATTCTTAGAAATATATATGGATGATCTTCGTGTGCACTCTCTTCTATGAGAAGAACATATTGACCATTTACAAATGGTATTTGAGAAGTGCAGAACATATCAAATCTGTCTTAACCCAAAAAAGTGCATTTTTATGGTTAGGCAAGGCCGCATCTTAGGACATATTGTCTCAAGAAATGGCATAACCAGTGACCTAGACAAAATCAAAGTCATAGTAGTCCTGCCTAGGCCTACTAATGCGAAACAAGTGCAATCCTTCATGGGACACTGCGGATATTATCGAAGATTCATATATATGTATACAGTCATTGCACAACCTTTGTATAGTTTGTTAGTCAGTTTTGACTAGATAGAGGAATGTGAAACTTCATTCCAAAATCTGAAGGAAAACCTTGTATCAGCACCTTTACTTAAGGCACCATATTGGGAAAAGATATTCCATGTTCACATTGATGCATCTGCATATGCAATTGGGAGTATTCTGGCTCAACCTGGGGACGAAACAATGGATTTCCCAGTTTGTTATGCAAGCCGACACTTAAACAGTGCAGAAAATAACTATACAACCACCAAAAGAGAGGGGTTAGGAATTTATGCTATAAATAAATTTTGGCATTATTTGCTCACAAACAAATTTGTGTTTTTCACAGATCATCAAGCTCTTTTGTATCTGGTAAATAAACCATGCAATACTGGGAGAATTGTATGCTGGTTTATTATATTGCTGGAGTTTGATTTCACAGTGGTGGTCAAAAGGGTAAAACACATCTACACGCGGATCATCTTTCAAGGATACAAAACGGGGAAGCTCCGGAAGGAGTAGATGATGACATACCTGATGCGTATCTTTTCAATATTGAAATGATACCCAAATGGTCTCAGGAAATGTTAGCATTCTTTCCTTTGTAGGTAGGTTTGATAACAAGGAAGACAGATCCAAACAACTAACAATTCGACAAACAAAAAACTTCCAGTTGATTGCAGGACGACTGTATCATCTAGGTTCGGACAAATTTTACGATTATGTATAAATCCGGAGGAATTCGAGTGTTATCTTGAAGAAGCACATGTCCAAGATTGTGCATTTCATTGTTCAACAATGAAAACACACCAGAGATTGAAACAATTAGGGGTTTATTGGCCAACTATGTATACTAACACACATGCTTATGTTAACAATTGTAATATATGTAGTGCGTCCTATGACCAATATCAAGACTCCATGTTTGAAGAGTGTAGTTAATCTTAATATATTGTATACTCAGAGCAATATATTGTAGAAGATGATATATTGCATGCAATTATTTTCATAAGCTTTTAGTGCTACCTATGAAATTGGTAGCTTAGATTCCATGATTCCTGGTTATGTTTGGTAGCACTCTACCTCCTCTCATGGCCCACCACCACTACCTCCTGCATCACCTCCTTGTCCTTGTCCACTGGTTGAAACCAATGTTGTAGATGCCTCAGGGCTATGATGTACCAAATTCCACCAAATATTTCCATATGCCCTACAGAAACATTGTCAATGCCCCCACAAGCTTCATAGTCCACCACCTTTCCTTTTGCGACTTGTAGGTACATGCATTTCAAGTAAAGTGTGAATGGTGGTGGCCTGGAAAATTGCAACTATGTGACCACCTACTCTCATGTTGGCAAGCTCCTGCTTGATCATGACTTGGGTCTAATAGCTTTTGATTGGAGTCACGAAACATTTTTGCCTTTATTTTTATACGGGAGGGTGGATCTATTGAATGTGCATTTCTCTTTTAGATTTTGTGTGTGTGTGTGTGTGTGTGTGTGTGTGTGTGTGTGTGTGTGTGTGTGTGTGTGTGAGAGAGAGAGAGAGAGAGAGAGAAGAAGAAGAAGAAGAAGGTGAACAAGAGAAATTTTTACCTTTAATTCAATAGATTAGCCCCCATTGATTTCTTGCCCATGTGACAATGGATATAAGTTCACAATCATAAATTTCTCTTTACTTGCAAGCTTGAATCTTGCAACAATAATTTTGCTTTACTTAATGACCTTGCAAGCTAAAGTTTTTTATTTCAAACTCTATGCTCAATTTAGTACTCAATTGAAAGCAACATTCAACTTAGATAACATAAAAATATTTATGTCAAACCATGGTAATATAGTTTTACCATGCTCCATCACTATCTTGTATAGTACACAACTACTTATGAGTTAATTGGGAACCAACTCTAGAAGCAAGGAAAGGACAATCAACTTAGAATCTATGCAAGTGAAAGTGAATACCTGTTGATTCTAGAACAAGCACATGGAGGCATAAGTGGAGGCCATTTTTCAGGCGATAAGACGACAAAAATTGTCTTAACCGTGCACGAATATGGTGGCCTACATTGCATATGGATGCTGAGGAGTTTGTAAAGCATTGTGATGCATGTCAGCGCATCAAGGTGCCGATAAAGAGAGATGAGATGCCACTACGGCCAATGATGGGAGCAAGGGCATTTGCAAAATGGGGCATTGATTTTGTGGGGCCTATTTCTCCCCCTGCATATTGCACCCATACCCAATATATCATTGTGGCTACGGACTATCTCACAAAATGGGCGGAAGCCAAGGCAACACAAAAAGCAGACGCAAGAACCACTGCACAATTTTTGTATGAGAATGTCTTTGTACGATACAGATTACAAATAGAAATTTTCAGTGATCGAGGAACACATTTTCTTAATGAAGTCATTGAATATCTTCTAGAGGAATCCATGGTCATACATAGAAAATCTGCTCCATATCATCCACAGGCAAATGGACAAGCTGAGGCCACAAATAAAACACTATGCATGGTTCTCACTAAAATTGTATCAGAGTCAAGAATAGACTGGTATTAGCAACTACACTCAACACTATGGGCATACAAGGTAGCTTACAAAACATCAATAGGAACGACACCGTACAACATGGTGTTTGGCCTAAACGCTATATTACCCATAGAGTTTTTAACTCAAACTTTACGAGTAGCGAAACGCTTAGAATGGACAGGGCATGAGCTCTCTTCAACAATAGATGATCTTGATGGGGGCTAGAGCCTTCTCAAAATGGGGTATAGATTTTGTTGGACCGATACAGCCACCTGCTTATAGAACCCAAGCTCAATATATCATTATAGCTACGGACTATTTGACCAAATGAGCCGAGGCTAAAGAGACTCAAAAGAATGATGTCAGAACCACTGCTTCATTCTTATATGAGTATGTATTCGTAAGGTATGAACTGCCAATAGTGATTGTCAGTGATCGGGGAACTCATTTCCTCAACGAGGTAATAGAGTATTTGCTTAATGAGTTTATGGTTATCCATAACAAACCAGCTCCCTATCACCCACAAGCAAACGGACAAGCTGAGCATACGAATAAAATTCTTAGCTCGATACTGACCAAAGTATTTAGTTCAGAAAGGACTGACTGGGAAACGAATCTCCATGCAACTCTATGGGCTTATCGAGTTTCATTCAAAGCATCTTTAAATGCTACACCCTTTAAAACCTTGTTTATGGTGTTAATGCCATACTGCCAATAGAATTTCTATTACCCACCTTAAGGGTAGCACAAACTCTTGAGTGGACTAGACATGAATTGTCAGAAAGACATGAAGATTTGGAAAAGCTAGACGAGCAAAGTCTAACTGCTGTAGCTCATATATTGAAGGCATGTGGCACTACGCATGATACCCAACATCATTGATGCAAGGAATTGCATCAACGAGAGACATTGTGCGCTCCTTGCCGCACTGTCGAAGCAAGGGACTTGCCAATACACCGTATGCGAGCCACAAACGGCTCCAAGCACACAACAAGCCTAAACTAGCAAGCTCAAGAAAACAAAGGGTGTGTCACTCACCGCTCTACGCTCGCCTTCGTGGTGGATTCCTCGCCGCGATGAAGAAGAAGCTGCAGTCGTGCCGCGCTCAACCGCTTCGCAGCCGTCGTGCCTTCGTAATGCTCGATCGCACACACACTCTCTCTCTCTCTCTCTCTCACACACACACACACACACAAGGTGGTGAAGAAGAAGAAGATGGAGATGGAGATGGAGCAAGAGCACTCTTCAATTGCACAAATGAGAGAATGAGTAAAAATTAGGTTTAGTTGGCTTTTATAGGAGCTCACCCCATTCACACTTGGGCGCCCATGCTTAACCAACTAATCCCTTGAATGTCCAAGTTAAAGTGCGCCTCTCATCGGCGATCACTCTACCTTTCCCTATTGGTCCGACAAGCCCGGTACCTGACTCTATCGAATACATAATACGCGTCCATCGTAGGTGATGGGGTGTCCGTGAGCCGTGAGGGTTAACAGACATTCAATCCCATGGTGAGTAAGAATTATCATTTTTTGATTTTTGACACTGAGAACGCAGTTAATAAATGCACTAAAAATTGCACGCTGCCGTGCGAATGGCATGTTCCCTCGTATTATAAAATTGGTAACTACACACCGCGAGTCGACCACTAAATCCTGAACTCAACCTTGTGGTGAGAGATAGACAACTGCACTACACGAGTGAGAATCTAAGTCTGTCCTAAAACCCTTCTTTGCAGTGAGCCAAGTGGCTGCACAACACAAGAAAGGTGACTAATTTCTACACACTTCTAGAGTGAACCGGATGGCTACACACCACGAAGTGGCCTGTAACTTACAATCCAACTATGTGGTGAGAGTAAACAAATGTACCACACAAGTCTAGCACAACACAAAAAAACAAGTTAGAAAAGAGCAAGACAAATTAAAAATTTTACCTCAAGAAGAGCAAGACAACTTTAAAATTTTACCTCAAGATTTGTCTGCTCCAATATCCTCCTCAAGCTCTGGCACTGCTTTCGATCGATCGAAACCGGCTCAAGCTCTAAAACTACTTTCGGTCGAAGCCGACGATGGTTTCTTATCTAAGATATTTTTTGATTGAAAGAGAAATAAAACGGCAATACGGTGATTATACAGGATTTTGGTGTATAATGGTTTTCTATACGTATATATTTTTTGGTATGGGCGTATAAATGCAACGCATTTTTCATCTGGCATATAGAATCGGAACCTTCTACCTTGCTCCTCAGAGAACCAACCTCAAATCCGTGCTCTGTATACAAGGAAGAGGCCCACCATAGACAAGCATCACCACTGGCAGTCTAAACATATGACGACATGGCACTTGGAGGACATTCTCCTCCCCGAGAGGAGGCAAGAGGACCTCCGTCCCCCAAAATTCCAAAAAAACAGGGTGCGTGTGGTTGGGATCCGTTGTCCTCGCCGTGCCGCAGTGTCCCTAATGCCCCCCCCAACTCTAGGACCGACATTGCAGCCTGAGAGGACACGCATGCCAAACCCGTAGAAAACTGTAATCCGCAACATCAGCTTGAAGACACCTTTCCTAATAGGACTTGCCAATTCTTTTACAACAAGAAGGAAAACAACTTAAAATTCATGTTGAGCTAAAAGGTAGCATTTCTAGTAGACAACAAGTTGTAACAATTTCTCAATCACTGGAAACAAAGCTCGAGCTATAGTTTGTAAGGTTTCCAATTTCTGAAACCTTAAAGATTGTATAGAGCTTAATCAAACTGATATGATTATTGAAAAAGCAATGTAGAATTGTCCGACCATGGCAAATATTGGTATTTCTGGAATCTTAAGCACAGCAAACCCCGGGCTAGAAATTTTCAAAACAGAATTCCAATAAAATCTGGAAAAGTTATAGGCTCTGAAAGGTTACTGTATGAATTTAATTAATTAAGTAAAACTGGATGGTTTCAGTAATTATTATTAACAAAGACTTTCTTATCCTAAGGCTCTAGAAACTACTGATATTTCCAATTTTCATCATTAAAAATCAGTGAAAATAGTAGGAATCGATTCTAGAAGCTGAGGGGGGGCTATGTGGGGTAATGATGAACTTTCCTAAACTAGATTTAGCAGTAGGGGGCGTTTTTGGAGCTGTAGGGCTGCTTGGGATGCAAGTTACTACCATTTTCGAGCCTGTGAGTGCGTGGAAACCTATAAATATGACCCTTGCTTCACAATTTCAGACAGACTCGGAGCCTTGGTACACTCTCTCTCATCTAGAGAGACCTCTACGCAGAAATCACTAGAGATCAAGCTCTAGTTGGCTAATTAAATGGTAAATAGCCTAATATTTCTTAATTAGCAAAGCTAGGTTAACCTTTTTTTTCTTAATAAATTGAAGATTAATCCTATGTATACTCAAAAATCCTCTCTTAATTAAATATTCTCTGTTGAATATTGTGATTAAGCTTAGGGATATTAAGCTACTTAATTATTATATCATACTAGAGCTGAAATTATCCATTTTAACCATAAATTAATGGGAATTATACTAGTTAAGTTTAGATTAAAATGAGATAATTATCAGAGCTGTTTAGATTGTCATTAAGCTAGGAAAATTATCTTATAAGTTTTTGAGTAATGTTCATAATTAGTTAGGCAGAATTGCACTCTTCTTGAGAGAAAAATAAAGGGAAAAATAATCAAATTGATTGAAAATGTTTTAAAATGATTATCAGAGGATAATCACATCTTAGGGAACCCGTGATAATTATGTTAGCCTTAGATAACTAGTTCACCTAATTATCTTAGCAGAATGTACCGATGACATCTACGGTTAGCGCAGTGCCACTACCTAGTGTTGTAGTACCTAATATGGGGCCTCGACCATATGTGCCTTTAGCCCCTTATGCACACATGGCCCCCACACCTCCAATTGTACCACTTGCTTATGCTCCTCGAGTGCCGCTCCCTAGCTCTTATCCGAGTGGACCTATGCCCGGTTATGTTCCATATCCTGCATCATCTACACATATGCCAAGACCGGTACCCGTCCCTCTCCCACATATGATTCCAAGAGTACCTCCACCGGCCCTACCTCCTCACATAGGTGACTTGGCAGCGTTTGCTCAAACCATAGGTCGATCTATCGCGGAAAATATGCGTCACGCATCTGATAGAGAGCCTAGAAGTAAGGCAGTACAAATTGCCAAACTCACGCAAAAATTCAATGGGGACGAAGATGCTAGGAAACACATTGAAGTGTTTGAACAAGTATGTGATTCCTTAGGGGAACGCAAAGAACTACATAAGTGCAATGCCTTAAGCTTGACATTAAGTGGGAAGGCTGGAGATTGGTATAGGACCCTAAGGGTGGACGAGAAAACAATCTACCCTACCCTTCGAAGGTTGTTTCTAAAGGAGTACATACGAGAAGGTGTGCTTTGGGGTGTAGCATCTCAGCTACAGAAGGCCGAACGTAAGGAAGGAGAGTCAGTAAGAGACTTCATTAGTCGTCTAAAGCACTTAAACTCTCGTTGCCCTGTAAATGAGCGCTTCAACAATAACCAACTGCTTGATCGATTCATTCGAGGGTTGAGGAATGAAGGAATCTATAATGGACTAGTGATTAGAGGTATCACAACCTGGGAAGATGTCACTGCCAATGCAATCCAATTAGAGGACAACTTGATGATAGCAGGCATGAGGGTGTCTACTGACACGGGATCCACTAGCTCACAAGCCATTGAGTATGAACCCATGACTGCAAAGCCCATTGCCAATGAGCCAAAGGTATTTGAGACATTCTTGACAGACCTCCCCAAGGCAATCCAAGAGTCTCTTAAGGATAATCGACCCCCTCAAAATAGTCACATGTATCCAAGAAGGGAGCAACAATGGTGTTCCATTTGCTTAGGTCCACATAGCACTAGTGAGTGCCCTACGTTTAGAGTAAAATTTAATGGAACTTGCAACGCATGTGGTAGGTATGGTCACCAAGCTAAGGATTGTTTAATGATCAAACGTATGATGGCAAATAAACCACCTGTAGCCTGGACGGATGCGCCTCGAGCTCCTGTATTGATGCCTACTCCACCTGTTGAGCAACTACCGCAACACATGGTCCCTAGATCTCAAAATGTTGTACAAGCTACACCGTTACCACCTCCTGTGCTAGGACCGCAGCCCCCGCATCCAAGAGTCGCCCCTATGAACCAAGTGGGTTGCGAGCCATCAAATGCTTATGCAGATGGCTGTGAGGAGGAAATAGACACTAGTATTGCCTACGGACTTGATACATTGGAAGAGTGTCCTATATACTACATGGAAGATTGTTGGGGACAAGTCAAGCCGGTTTATCAAGTTGCTGCTCTCGCATCCAGAGGTCAAAATATCAACACCCAGGCTAGGAGGCCACCTCTTCAATGCTACGAGTGTGGTGGACCACATCGAGCAGCGGAGTGCCCTATTAGGCTGCAAAAGAATGCTGCACAGATGCAAATGAATCAAGGGAGCACGTCTGCAATGCCAATACTCACATGTAATCGTTGTGGCATAGATCACTTGATTGCCCAATGCCCCTATAACCCAAATGCGCCTAAAATCACACCCCTGAATTTGGTCGAAATTGCTAGTGTGACATCACCAATACCACCCGTCACACCCGCTTATGCGATTACACGGTCCATGCTTCAAGGGCCAGGCCATATCCTCGAAGAGAGAGATACCGCGTCAGTTATCCAAGCAAAGAAAAAGAAGACACGAAGGAAGAAGTCGCAGAATACGGAAAATTCAAAGCCAAGTTCCAAAACAAACATAGGAACAGGAGATGACCCCGTGTATATGAATGACCTCGAGGATGATTCAGATTCAGTCGAGACAATGGAGACTAGAACCAATACCACAAAAGGAAAGACCGACAAAGAAAACCGTAACATGGAACCAAATGAAAACCGAATGAGAGAAAACCATAAGGAGCCTCTGAAAACACCACAAGTGTTTCCAAATCCAATCCAAGACCCCCAAGATAAACCGCAGGGGCAAAAAGGGAAGAATCGTAAAAAGAAGATTGGGACGTACCCAAACCCAGTAGACGAGATCAAGCAGGTGAAACATCTAAGAGGTTTAGTGGAGGAGACTCAAAGGAAACTAGAACCAGAACCCATGCATATCAAAATTCATGACACAGTGTTTCCCACGCAAGTTCATCCACCCCACATGAACCATAGACCGTTAGCCATATCTAGTATCATCCAAGAAGGGAGTGAGGACAGGACATCAGAAAGTGAGCATACACCCTTCTTGTTGGAAAGGATGTTTAACGAAGGAATACCTGATCCCATTGAGGAATATGAGATTCCATCCTCACCAGTTCCTAGTCAAGGACCTACACCCTGCAAAACGCCAATGAATGTTGCCAAACTAGTGGACTTCATGTCTTCTGAGGTCCGAACCACGATCATAGCAAAGCTGTATGGAGATCCTGAGTTATTCCTTGCACTTCGAGCATTCCTTAACGGAGAGCTACGAACGGGATTACCGCAGTTTGCGCAACCAAATAGGCCTGACTCGATTATGATTGATGAGGAAAATCATGTGCAATCACTTGACTTAGATGGACACGAGTCTGTGATCGAGGTACCCATTAACGAATTAGGGCAGTATTTTGAAGGCGACGAGTCTAATGCGACCCTACCCATCACTACCAAGGGATTAACTATAAAGGGAATTCTTGATGGTGGTGCGGGAGTTAGCATCGTTACAAAAGATTGTTGGGAATCCATGGGAAAACCACGCCTCAGTGTTACTAACATTGTGGTAAAGATGGCAAGTGGTACCATAGCCAAACCTATGGGGATGCTCAAGGATCTTAAGATCAAAGTTCTAGGACACAAGGTACGACATACGTTCATTGTAATGGATTTCTCTAAACACCTTATGTCATATGAAATGATTTTAGGACGACCATTCATGAGGGAAGCACAAATGGTTCACGATTGGTCTAAAAATCATGTCTATTTTCAATTCCAAGACTCTATCCTTAGAGTGGATTTGGTGACTGGTAAGGTACACCCCTTAGGGAGTAAAACCATTATTGATCATCGCTCTGACACCACAGTTCACTTGGCCCCACTACAATATTGTTACACTTGTAAGAAGGATACAGACATTGGCCAAGATTCTCCTTACATGGATGTGTTACCGGGTATGACGGAATCAGACAATGTAGACTGGGTCCACCTAGCATCAACCATAGACACTTGGGGAAATAGGGGGACAACATGGGTAACACCTGAGGGGGATGAAATGCCTATACCCTTAAATATGCTACAAGCAATGCATATCGCTTCCGACAAGACTCATCCTAATGTAACGAAGAAAACATATAAGTGGGTCCCTAAAATTTCTTTAGTGACCATAGCTAGTGCTAAAAAACAGAAGCCTTGTAAGAAACGTACCACTCACTCCAAGAAATGTAAAGAAACGCTGCGTTGGATTCCTAAACGACTATTGGAAGCCCAAGGCTACTATCAAGGAAATGATCAAATCTGGGTGCCAAAACGTAGATTGTGCTCTTACCTATCACCTGACCCAAGTGAGCCCAATCCCGTAGCTCCAAAACGAATCAATAATCGTGGAAAGGAAAAAATCATAGAATGCTACACACCCGCTCCCGAGTTAGTTTGGGTACCAAAGAAAGAACGATTTGTTCCACCTAGCTCAGGAAGGGGGGAGTCCCATGAAGATTCTAGCTCCTCATGTAATACATCCATAGAGGTAAAAGCTTCTACACAACCTCCATCTATAGTAGTGGACCTCCATGAAGCTACAAAAGAATCCACACCTCCCAGTGTTCAAGAATCACCTGATGAACCACTTCAAGTTCAATCCTGGGAGAGTACCTTACCACCCTTGCAGCTTGACGAGGCACCTAGGGTAATAGAAAACTAATGGCAAAAATCCTCACCTCTTACCAACTGGAACAATTGGTTTCAAAGGGTGACAAGCTCATTTCAAACGGTATGATCTACCCAAGGAAGGGGGGAGTGTTTGCTGACATCCATCATTCATTTGTTTCCCTCTCAACCTTTTTCCCTGACCTCTCAATTCCAATCTTAGGGAATGTACATATAAAGCTTTATACTCACACACAAAAAAAAAAAAGGAGCAAGAGCAATTAGCAAACGAGTATGCACATTAAAGTCAAAACATTGACTCAGACCTATACATGTCACATCTGGTACAGTGAAACAGAAACCTATGCCATAAAACACCTTTGATCCTCATCACTTGAGTGATGGAGGGTAGGTAAGATTAGTACGATAGGAGTGTTTCTGTTTTAGAGTTGAGTGATTAGCAATGATCTCTTTTCCCACTGATGTGCCTCCTGGAGGTATTCCTTTTGTTTCATAGTGTGTACAGGAGCGTGTTGCTATTGATAGGATTTGGACCTTCATGGAACCTTCAAATCAAGCGCGACCATCAACACAAACAGGTGTTTCTTGTCCATTAGCATTGCCCTTATCTTTTTTGCATCCATGTTTGTCTGCTTTGATTGTGATTGGTAGCATAATATTCAGCGCATTCGCTTAGTATCAAACATTTAATTCAATGTAATCTTTTGTCATAATCACTTGTTTAGGTGTAAAAATCAAGCAGTCCGACTAAGGTAGTTTGACCAAGCTAGGTATTAGAAATCTTCTCTTAATACCATGGGGAATGCCTTCCTAATAAGCAATGGTTACTTAGGTTCTTAATCCGATTTAGGCAGCATTGTATGAAATGTACTAGGGCTTTCTAGTGGGCTTAACCCTATTGACCTTTAGCTTAAGTATTATAAAGGGAGTTTACTAATGTGATGAGCCTGGGAGTGTAACAGTGTTATATGACCCCCCAAAGTTACAAAATTTAAATGCTGAAAATGAACAAGCAAAAAATCAAAGTGCCACAATGTAAAATTTTAAGCTGGAAAAGAAATCTCGGCTTGATTTGGTACTTCACTCACATGTATCGCCTATGGTACTAGAGCCCTAGAGGTTCCCAGTGTGGGCGCTTTTCCTTGAAAAGCAAAAAACCCAAGGCATACAAGATAAGCACACACATCATAATTGAATCACTGTGAAAAGACCTTGGGGGGTCAAAGAAAAAGTAATCAGTCAGGCGATGATTTCATGAGAAATTCCTTTTATGGTAGCTTAACTACAAGGTTTTCTAGATATAGCCTCTAGTCAGCCCTCGAACATCAATACTTGGCTCTCGCGATTAAACAACTTAATTGACCACTGAAAATTAAGAAGCTTACCCATGGTATTAATATTCGATCTCTAGTGCTTTTCGACCGTCAAATTAGTGACCCCAGACTTGTTTAATTTTTTGCCTTTACATCTGTTTATGCATTTGATTACATTGCAATTTAATGTTCATTGCTAACAAATTGTTTGAAATTCTTTTACCAATCAATTTTTCTACCTAAAACTGTATATGCTTTTTAAGAGAATGCAATTACTGTGCCAATGTTGTTTGATTTTGCAGTGACTAAAGAAGGCTAAGGACATTCATCTCAAATGCTCTTCCACCTCGACGAACCAGCTTCAACTCAATAGCTTCCGAGGACGGAATCTACATCAGGAAGGGGGGCATGTTAACCCTCACGGCTCACGGACACCCCATCACCTACGATGGACGCGTATTATGTATTCGATAGAGTCAGGTACCGGGCTTGTCGGACCAATAGGGAAAGGTAGAGTGATCGCCGATGAGAGGCGCACTTTAACTTGGACATTCAAGGGATTAGTTGGTTAAGCATGGGCGCCCAAGTGTGAATGGGGTGAGCTCCTATAAAAGCCAACTAAACCTAATTTTTACTCATTCTCTCATTTGTGCAATTGAAGAGTGCTCTTGCTCCATCTCCATCTTCTTCTTCTTCACCTCCTTGTGTGTGTGTGTGTGTGTGAGAGAGAGAGAGAGGGAGAGTGTGTGTGCGATCGAGCATTACGAAGGCACGACGGCGGCGAAGCGGTTGACCAATAGGGACCAATACACCGTGTCGGACCAATAGGGACCAATACACCGTGTGCGAGCCACAAACGGCTCCAAGCACACAACAAGCCTAAACTAGCAAGCTCAAGGAAACAAAGGGTGTGTCACTCACCGCTCTACGCTCGCCTTCGTGGTGGATTCCTCGCCGCGATGAAGAAGAAGCTGCAGTCGTGCCGCGCTCAACTGCTTCGCCGCCGTCGTGCCTTCGTAATGCTCGATCGCACACACACTCTCCCTCTCTCTCTCTCTCTCACACACACACACACAAGGAGGTGAAGAAGAAGAAGATGGAGATGGAGCAAGAGCACTCTTCAATTGCACAAATGAGAGAATGAGTAAAAATTAGGTTTAGTTAGCTTTTATAGGAGCTCACCCCATTCACACTTGGGCGCCCATGCTTAACCAACTAATCCCTTGAATGTCCAAGTTAAAGTGCGCCTCTCATCGGCGATCACTCTACCTTTCCCTATTGGTCCGACAAGCCCGGTACCTGACTCTATCGAATACATAATACGCGTCCATCGTAGGTGATGGGGTGTCTGTGAGCCGTGAGGGTTAACATGCCCCCCTTCCTGATGTAGATTCCGTCCTCGGAAGCTATTGAGTTGAAGCTGGTTCGTCGAGGTGGAAGAGCATTTGAGATGAATGTCCTTACCCTTCTTTAGTCACTGCAAAATTAAACAACATTGGCACAGTAATTGCATTCTCTTAAAAAGCATATGCAGTTTTAGGTAGAAAAATTGATTGGTAAAAGAATTTCAAACAATTTGTTAGCAATGAACATTAAATTGCAATGTAATCAAATGCATAAACAGATGTAAAGGCAAAAAAATAAACAAGTCTGGGGTCGCTAATTTGACGGTCGAAAAGCACTAGAGATCGAATATTAATACCATGGGTAAGCTTCTTAATTTTCTGTGGTCAATTAAGTTGTTTAATCGCGAAAGCCAAGTATTCATGTTCGAGGGCTGACTAGAGGCTATATCTAGAAAACTTTGTAGTTAAGCTACCATAAAAGGAATTTCTCATGAAATCATCGCCTGACTGATTACTTTTTCTTTGACTCCCCAAAGTCTTTTCACATTGATTCAATTATCATGTGTGTGCTTATTTTGTATGCCTTGGGTTTTTTGCTTTTCAAGGAAAAGCGCCCACGCTGGGAACCTCTAGGGCTCTAGTACCATAGGCGATACATGTGAGTGAAGTACCAAATCAAGCCGAGATTTCTTTTCCAGCTTAAAATTTTACATTGTGG
Source organism: Adiantum capillus-veneris (assembly GCF_014529385.1). NCBI lineage: Eukaryota > Viridiplantae > Streptophyta > Polypodiopsida > Polypodiales > Pteridaceae > Adiantum > Adiantum capillus-veneris. The sequence goes on along the minus strand of NC_140937.1, from coordinate 119,319,751 downwards.
CACTTTGATTTTTGCTTGTTCATTTTCAGCATTTAAATTTTGTAACTTTGGGCGGTCATATAACACTGTTACACTCCCCAGGCTCATCACATTAGTAAACTCCCTTTATAATACTTAAGCGAAAGGTCAATAGGGTTAAGCCCACTAGAAAGCCCTAGTACATTTCATACAATGGTGCCTAAATCGGATTAAGAACCTAAGTAACCATTGTTTATTAGGAAGGCATTCCCCATGGTATTAAGAGAAGATTTCTAATACCTAGCTTGGTCAAACTAGCTTAGTCGGACTGCTTGATTTTTACACCTAAACAAGTGATTATGACAAAAGATTGCATTGAATTAAATGTTGGATACTAAGCCAATGCGCTGAATAGTATGCTACCAATCACAATCAAAGCAGACAATCATGGATGCAAAAAAGATAAGGGCAATGCTAATGGACAAGAAACACCTGTTTGTGTTGATGGTCGCGCTTGATTTGAAGGTTCCATGAAGGTCCAAATCCTATCAATAGCAACACGCTCCTGTACACACTATGAAACAAAAGGAATACCTCCAGGAGGCACATCAGTGGGAAAAGAGATCTTTGCTAATCACTCAACTCTAAAACAAAAACACTCCTATCGTACTAATCTTACCTACCCTCCATCACTCAAGTGATGAGGATCAAAGGTGTTTCATGGCATAGGTTCTGTTTCACTGTACCAGATGTGACATGTGTAGGTGTGAGTCAATGTTTTGACTTTAATGTGCATACTCGTTTGCTAATTGCTCTTGCTCTCTTTTTTTTTTTTTTTGTGAGTATAAAGCTTTATATGTACATTCCCTAAGATTGGAATTGAGAGGTCAGGGAAAAAGGTTGAGAGGGAAGCAAATGAATGATGACTGTCAGCAAACACTCCCCCCTTCCTTGGGTAGATCATACCATTTGAAATGAGCTTGTCACCCTTTGAAACCAATTGTTCCAGTTGGTAAGAGGTGAGGATTTTTGCCAGTAGTTTTCTATTACCCTAGGTGCCTCGTCAAGCTGCAAGGGTGGTAAGGTACTCTCCCAGGATTGAACTTGAAGTGGTTCATCAGGTGATTCTTGAACACTGGGAGGTGTGGATTCTTTTGTAGCTTCATGGAGGTCCACTACTATAGATGGAGGTTGTGTAGAAGCTTTTACCTCTATGGATGTATTACATGAGGAGCTAGAATCTTCATGGGACTCCCCCCTTCCTGAGCTAGGTGGAACAAATCGTTCTTTCTTTGGTACCCAAACTAACTCGGGAGCGGGTGTGTAGCATTCTATGATTTTTTCCTTTCCACGATTATTGATTCGTTTTGGAGCTACGGGATTGGGCTCACTTGGGTCAGGTGATAGGTAAGAGCACAATCTACGTTTTGGCACCCAGATTTGATCATTTCCTTGATAGTAGCCTTGGGCTTCCAATAGTCGTTTAGGAATCCAACACAACGTTTCTTTACATTTCTTGGAGTGAGTGGTACGTTTCTTACAAGGCTTCTGTTTTTTAGCACTAGCTATGGTCACTAAAGAAATTTTAGGGACCCACTTATATGTTTTCTTCGTTACATTAGGATGAGTCTTGTCGGAAGCGATATGCATTGCTTGTAGCATATTTAAGGGTATAGGCATTTCATCCCCCTCAGGTGTTACCCATGTTGTCCCCCTATTTCCCCAAGTGTCTATGGTTGATGCTAGGTGGACCCAGTCTACATTGTCTGATTCCGTCATACCCGGTAACACATCCATGTAAGGAGAATCTTGGCCAATGTCTGTATCCTTCTTACAAGTGTAACAATATTGTAGTGGGGCCGAGTGAACTGTGGTGTCAGAGCGATGATCAATAATGGTTTTACTCCCTAAGGGGTGTACCTTACCAGTCACCAAATCCACTCTAAGGATAGAGTCTTGGAATTGCAAATAGACATGATTTTTAGACCAATCGTGAACCATTTGTGCTTCCCTCATGAATGGTCGTCCTAAAATCATTTCATATGACATAAGGTGTTTAGAGAAATCCATTACAATGAACGTATGTCGTACCTTGTGTCCTAGAACTTTGATCTTAAGATCCTTGAGCATCCCCATAGGTTTGGCTATGGTACCATTTGCCATCTTTACCACAATGTTAGTAACACTGAGGCGGGGTTTTCCCATGGATTCCCAACAATCTTTTGTAATGATGCTAACTCCCGCACCACCATCAAGAATTCCCTTTATAGTTAATCCCTTGGTAGTGATGGGTAGGGTCTCATTAGACTCGTCGCCTTCAAAATACTGCCCTAATTCGTTAATGGGTACCTCGATCACAGACTCGTGTCCATCTAAGTCAAGTGATTGCACATGATTTTCCTCATCAATCATAATCGAGTCAGGCCTATTTGGTTGCGCAAACTGCGGTAATCCCGTTCGTAGCTCTCTGTTAAGGAATGCTCGAAGTGCAAGGAATAACTCAGGATCTCCATACAGCTTTGCTATGATCGTGGTTCGGACCTCAGAAGACATGAAGTCCACTAGTTTGGCAACATTCATTGGCGTTTTGCAGGGTGTAGGTCCTTGACTAGGAACTGGTGAGGATGGAATCTCATATTCCTCAATGGGATCAGGTATTCCTTCGTTAAACATCCTTTCCAACAAGAAGGGTGTATGCTCACTTTCTGATGTCCTGTCCTCACTCCCTTCTTGGATGATACTAGATATGGCTAACGGTCTATGGTTCATGTGGGGTGGATGAACTTGCGTGGGAAACATTGTGTCATGAATTTTGACCTGCATGGGTTCTGGTTCTAGTTTCCTTTGAGTCTCCTCCACTAAACCTCTTAGATGTTTCACTTGCTTAATCTCGTCTACTGGGTTTGGGTACGTCCCAATCTTCTTTTTACGATTCTTCCCTTTTTGCCCCTGCGGTTTTTCTTGGGGGTCTTGGATTGGATTTGGAAACACTTGTGGTGTTTTCAGAGGCTCCTTATGGTTTTCTCTCATTCGGTTTTCATTTGGTCCCATGTTACGGTTTTCCTTGTCGGTCTTTCCCTTTGTGGTATTGGTTCTAGTCTCCATTGTCTCGACTGAATCTGAATCATCCTCGAGGTCATTCATATACACGGGGTCATCTCTTGTTCCTATGTTTGTTTTGGAACTTGGCTTTGAATTTTCCGTATTCTGCGACTTCTTCCTTCGTGTCTTCTTTTTCTTTGCTTGGATAATTGACGCGGTATCTCTCTCTTCGAGGATATGTCCTGGCCCTTGAAGCATGGACCGTGTAATCGCATAAGCGGGTGCGACGGGTGGTATTGGTGATGTCACAGTAGCAATTTCGACCAAATTCAGGGGTGTGATTTTAGGCGCATTTGGGTTATAGGGGCATTGGGCAATCAAGTGATCTATGCCACAACGATTACATGTGAGTATTGGCATTGCAGACGTGCTCCCTTGATTCAATTGCATCTGTGCAGCATTCTTTTGCAGCCTAATAGGGCACTCCGCTACTCGATGTGGTCCACCACACTCGTAGCATTGAAGAGGTGGCCTCCTAGCCTGGGTGTTGATATTTTGACCTCTGGATGCGAGAGCAGCAGCTTGATAAACCGGCTTGACTTGTCCCCAACAATCTTCCATGTAGTATATAGGACACTCTTCCAATGTATCAAGTCCATAGGCAATACTAGTGTCTATTTCCTCCTCACAGCCATCTGCATAAGCATTTGATGGCTCGCAACCCACTTGGTTCATAGGGGCGACTCTTGGATGCGGGGGCTGCGGTCCTAGCACAGGAGGTGGTAACGGTGTAGCTTGTACAACATTTTGAGATCTAGGGACCATGTGTTGCGGTAGTTGCTCAACAGGTGGAGCTGCATCAATACAGGAGCTCGAGGTGCATCCGTCCAGGCTACAGGTGGTCTATTTGCCATCATACGTTTGATCATTAAACAATCCTTAGCTTGGTGACCATACCTACCACATGCGTTGCAAGTTCCATTAAATTTTACTCTAAACGTAGGGCACTCACTAGTGCTATGTGGACCTAAGCAAATGGAACACCATTGTTGCTCCCTTCTTGGATACATGTGACTATTTTGAGGGGGTCGATTATCCTTAAGAGACTCTTGGATTGCCTTGGTGAGGTCTGTCAAGAATGTCTCAAATACCTTTGGCTCATTGGAAATGGGCTTTGCAGTCATGGGTTCATACTCAATGGCTTGTGAGCTAGTGGATCTCGTGTCAGTAGACACCCTCATGCCTGCTATCATCAAGTTGTCCTCTAATTGGATTGCATTGGCAGTGACATCTTCCCAGGTTGTGATACCTCTAATCACTAGTCCATTATAGATTCCTTCATTCCTCAACCCTCGAATGAATCGATCAAGCAGTTGGTTATTGTTGAAGCGCTCATTTACAGGGCAACGAGAGTTTAAGTGCTTTAGACGACTAATGAAGTCCCTTACTGACTCTCCTTCCTTACGTTCGGCCTTCTGTAGCTGAGATGCTACACCCCAAAGCACACCTTCTCGTATGTACTCCTTTAGAAACAACCTTCGAAGGGTAGGGTAGATTGTTTTCTTGTCCACCCTTAGGGTCCTATACCAATCTCCAGCCTTCCCACTTAATGTCAAGCTTAAGGCATTGCACTTATGTAGTTCGTTGTGTTCCCCTAAGGAATCACATACTTGTTCAAACACTTCAATGTGTTTCCTAGCATCTTCGTCCCCATTGAATTTTTGCGTGAGTTTGGCAATTTGTACTGCCTTACTTCTAGGCTCTCTATCAGATGCATGACGCATATTTTCCGCGATAGATCGACCTATGGTTTGAGCAAACGCTGCCAAGTCACCTATGTGAGGAGGTAGGGCCGGTGGAGGTACTCTTGGAATCATATGTGGGAGAGGGACGGGTACCGGTCTTGGCATATGTGTAGATGATGCAGGATATGGAACATAACCGGGCATAGGTCCACTCGGATAAGAGCTAGGGAGCGGCACTCGAGGAGCATAAGCAAGTGGTACAATTGGAGGTGTGGGGGCCATGTGTGCATAAGGGGCTAAAGGCACATATGGTTGAGGCCCCATATTAGGTACTACAACACTAGGTAGTGGCACTGCGCTAACCGTAGATGTCATCGGTACATTCTCTGTTAGGCTTATCCCTGGAGTGAGCACTGTGTTTTCCTTAATAGAGGGTTGAGCCAAGTTAGGGAAGCTAAAGTTTTCGCTCGGAGGCTCAGATTGCATAGAGACCCCAGGTGAAATGACGTAAGATGGGTCTATGGGGCTCATTAGAGGAGTCTCCATTTGTGATAGAGTAGGCTGTTGAGCCTTGCTCGTATCCAGGAATCTCATGGGGCCAGTTGAGAGTATATTTACCCCTCGGTTTTGCCTTTCTGATTGAATAATGCCATGGATAACATTACAGATCATTTTCTGTTGATCTTCGATGCTCGTGGCACTAGAGGTGGATTGTACAATCTCTATCCATCCTACATGGTAGGCGTGGCCAGAGTGTAGATCCGTCAACTCCTCAGTGTGGAGGTCATATGTCCAATGATCATTAATGAACAATCCTTCTAGAGTCGACGTGTTAACGGTTTCTTGTGAGGTAGAAGCAATGTTGCTCCCCATGGTTTTACTTGTCACCAACGGTACTCTAGAGGGAACTTCTGAAGGAGGCAGCTCAACAGGGCCTTCTTGGTAAGAAGTTGGTAGGATATCCACATGGACACTCTTTGGGGGTGTGGGGTCCACGTGCGATGTGAAAGGAGAGTCCACTTCCCCACCCCCTTCGTGTGCTTCATTTGCATCAGGTTCCGAGCGAGTAGCTCTACCTAATGTTTCCATGAAACGGCTAAACATACTAGTACTAGGCTGTGGAGCTTCGGGAGGTGCATGGCTTTCTCTCTCAGTGTTTTGGGTAGGGTATGCTTCCATGATTTCTGAGTCGGAGGAGGAATCACTAGCGGCTATTTTAGGGTCTTGGGTGGTGCTACCTTGTGTCCCCGCTGAGGGTCTAGAGCTTATCGTGGATGGGTAATGGGTGTCCGTATGAACAGAGGCACCCTCAATATGCTCGTGTTCTAACACTCGCCCAGAGCGTAAGTGCATGTGCTTTTGATACCCTAAGGTGTCAAAAAAGCTGCTCTAGGAGGCCTTGTGACTAGTTTTTAGCGTGTTTTTTGTTTGTTTTTTTTGCTAGATTTTTTAGAGCGTGTCGTGGAATGGGCCGTGTGATAGCTCGAAACGAGCGTATCGGTCAGAGGGTCGTGCCGTGCTTTACAGCCCTCCGTTTGGTCACTCTATGCCCTCGGAATCCCTAAAACTGTCAATTTCCAGTAGGGAACTAGGCCCAAACTAGAAAGTCTAAGGGTGCAAGTGGGAAGAGAAAGCAGGAGAGTGGAGGACTTGTCCCACATGCTCTCATTCTCTCTTGAGGGAGTAGGGTATATATATAAGAGTGAGTCTAGTATATATCATAAGACTGAGGACTGAGGCCTGGGCCTGGGCTTGGGCTTGGGAAACCGATCCCGATCTATCTTTTATACAAACCAACCCGTCCATTTTAAGAGTCACGTTTTTTATTTTCGAAAAAATTTCGCCGCCGGCTCACTCGCGTTTTTAATTTCCGATTTTTTTTTTTGAAAATATTTTTTTTTTCTCAAAAAACTTTATTATTATTATTATTTTTTGTTGATGCAGAAAATACAGAAATTGAAAAACGCGGAAATGCAGGAAATACAGAAATTGCAGAAAATGCAGAAAAAACGCAGAAATTGTAGAAAATGCAGAAAAAACGCAGAAATTGCAGAAAATTGACAGAAATACAGAAAATTGCAGAAATTAAAAACGCCAAACTTGAAAATGCAGAAATTGCAGAAATTGAAAACATGCAGACAATAGCAGAAATTGAAACTTGACAGCAATTGCAGAAAACGCAAAAAACAGAAACCTTCCACACACTCCTTCCCTGCCTTTCCTATGATAGAAACTGCACCACAAGGAAGCGTAAAGTGCTAACCGAGCTTAGTGTAGGGCATATCCCCGGCAGCGGCGCCAAAAATGTGCGCTCCTTGCCGCACTGTCGAAGCAAGGGACTTGCCAATACACCGTATGCGAGCCACAAACGGCTCCAAGCACACAACAAGCCTAAACTAGCAAGCTCAAGAAAACAAAGGGTGTGTCACTCACCGCTCTACGCTCGCCTTCGTGGTGGATTCCTCGCCGCGATGAAGAAGAAGCTGCAGTCGTGCCGCGCTCAACCGCTTCGCCGCCGTCGTGCCTTCGTAATGCTCGATCGCACACACTCTCTCTCTCTCTCTCTCTCTCTCTCTCTCTCTCACACACACACACACACACAAGGTGGTGAAGAAGAAGAAGATGGAGATGGAGCAAGAGCACTCTTCAATTGCACAAATGAGAGAATGAGTAAAAATTAGGTTTAGTTGGCTTTTATAGGAGCTCACCCCATTCACACTTGGGCGCCCATGCTTAACCAACTAATCCCTTGAATGTCCAAGTTAAAGTGCGCCTCTCATCGGCGATCACTCTACCTTTCCCTATTGGTCCGACAAGCCCGGTACCTGACTCTATCGAATACATAATACGCGTCCATCGTAGGTGATGGGGTGTCCGTGAGCCGTGAGGGTTAACAGACATTCAATCCCATGGTGAGTAAGAATTATCATTTTTTGATTTTTGACACTGAGAACGCAGTTAATAAATGCACTAAAAATTGCACGCTGCCGTGCGAATGGCATGTTCCCTCGTATTATAAAATTGGTAACTACACACCGCGAGTCGACCACTAAATCCTGAACTCAACCTTGTGGTGAGAGATAGACAACTGCACTACACGAGTGAGAATCTAAGTCTGTCCTAAAACCCTTCTTTGCAGTGAGCCAAGTGGCTGCACAACACAAGAAAGGTGACTAATTTCTACACACTTCTAGAGTGAACCGGATGGCTACACACCACGAAGTGGCCTATAACTTACAATCCAACTATGTGGTGAGAGTAAACAAATGTACCACACAAGTCTAGCACAACACAAAAAAACAAGTTAGAAAAGAGCAAGACAAATTAAAAATTTTACCTCAAGAAGAGCAAGACAACTTTAAAATTTTACCTCAAGATTTGTCTGCTCCAATATCCTCCTCAAGCTCTGGCACTGCTTTCGATCGATCGAAACCGGCTCAAGCTCTAAAACTACTTTCGGTCGAAGCCGACGATGGTTTCTTATCTAAGATATTTTTTGATTGAAAGAGAAATAAAACGGCAATACGGTGATTATACAGGATTTTGGTGTATAATGGTGTTCTATACGTATATATTTTTTGGTATGGGCGTATAAATGCAACGCATTTTTCATCTGGCATATAGAATCGGAACCTGCTACCTTGCTCCTCAGAGAACCAACCTCAAATCCGTGCTCTGTATACAAGGAAGAGGCCCACCATAGACAAGCATCACCACTGGCAGTCTAAACATATGACAACATGGCACTTGGAGGACATTCTCCTCCCCGAGAGGAGGCAAGAGGACCTCCGTCCCCCAAAATTCCAAAAAAACAGGGTGCGTGTGGTTGGGATCCGTTGTCCTCGCCGTGCCGTAGTGTCCCTAATGCCCCCCCCAACTCTAGGACCGACATTGCAGCCTGAGAGGACACGCATGCCAAACCCGTAGAAAACTGTAATCCGCAACATCAGCTTGAAGACACCTTTCCTAATAGGACTTGCCAATTCTTTTACAACAAGAAGGAAAACAACTTAAAATTCATGTTGAGCTAAAATGTATGGAAACAAAGCTCGAGCTATAGTTTGTAAGGTTTCCAATTTCTGAAACCTTAAAGATTGTATAGAGCTTAATCAAACTGATATGATTATTGAAAAAGCAATGTAGAATTGTCCGACCATGGCAAATATTGGTATTTCTGGAATCTTAAGCACAGCAAACCCCGGGCTAGAAATTTTCAAAACAAAATTCCAATAAAATCTGGAAAAGTTACAGGCTCTGAAAGGTTACTGTATGAATTTTATTAATTAAGTAAAACTGGATGGTTTCAGTAATTATTATTAACAAAGACTTTCTTATCCTAAGGCTCTAGAAATTACTGATATTTCCAATTTTCATCATTAAAAATCAGTGAAAATAGTAGGAATCGATTCTAGAAGCTGAGGGGGGGCTATGTGGGGTAATGATGAACTTTCCTAGACTAGATTTAGCAGTAGGGGGCGTTTTTGGAGCTGTAGGGCTGCTTGGGATGCAAGTTACTACCATTTTCGAGCCTGTGAGTGCGTGGAAACCTATAAATATGACCCTTGCTTCACAATTTCAGACAGACTCGGAGCCTTGGCACACTCTCTCTCATCTAGAGAGACCTCTACGCAGAAATCACTAGAGATCAAGCTCTAGTTGGCTAATTAAATGGTAAATAGCCTAATATTTCTTAATTAGCAAAGCTAGGTTAACCTTTTTTTTCTTAATAAATTGAAGATTAATCCTATGTATACTCAAAAATCCTCTCTTAATTAAATATTCTCTGTTGAATATTGTGATTAAGCTTAGGGATATTAAGCTACTTAATTATTATATCATACTAGAGCTGAAATTATCCATTTTAACCATAAATTAATGGGAATTATACTAGTTAAGTTTAGATTAAAATGAGATAATTATCAGAGCTGTTTAGATTGTCATTAAGCTAGGAAAATTATCTTATAAGTTTTTGAGTAATGTTCATAATTAGTTAGGCAGAATTGCACTCTTCTTGAGAGAAAAATAAAGGGAAAAATAATCAAATTGATTGAAAATGTTTTAAAATGATTATCAGAGGATAATCACATCTTAGGGAACCCGTGATAATTATGTTAGCCTTAGATAACAAGTTCACCTAATTATCTTAGCAGAATGTACCGATGACATCTACGGTTAGCGCAGTGCCACTACCTAGTGTTGTAGTACCTAATATGGGGCCTCGACCATATGTGCCTTTAGCCCCTTATGCACACATGGCCCCCACACCTCCAATTGTACCACTTGCTTATGCTCCTCGAGTGCCGCTCCCTAGCTCTTATCCGAGTGGACCTATGCCCGGTTATGTTCCATATCCTGCATCATCTACACATATGCCAAGACCGGTACCCGTCCCTCTCCCACATATGATTCCAAGAGTACCTCCACCGGCCCTACCTCCTCACATAGGTGACTTGGCAGCGTTTGCTCAAACCATAGGTCGATCTATCGCGGAAAATATGCGTCACGCATCTGATAGAGAGCCTAGAAGTAAGGCAGTACAAATTGCCAAACTCACGCAAAAATTCAATGGGGACGAAGATGCTAGGAAACACATTGAAGTGTTTGAACAAGTATGTGATTCCTTAGGGGAACGCAAAGAACTACATAAGTGCAATGCCTTAAGCTTGACATTAAGTGGGAAGGCTGGAGATTGGTATAGGACCCTAAGGGTGGACGAGAAAACAATCTACCCTACCCTTCGAAGGTTGTTTCTAAAGGAGTACATACGAGAAGGTGTGCTTTGGGGTGTAGCATCTCAGCTACAGAAGGCCGAACGTAAGGAAGGAGAGTCAGTAAGAGACTTCATTAGTCGTCTAAAGCACTTAAACTCTCGTTGCCCTGTAAATGAGTGCTTCAACAATAACCAACTGCTTGATCGATTCATTCGAGGGTTGAGGAATGAAGGAATCTATAATGGACTAGTGATTAGAGGTATCACAACCTGGGAAGATGTCACTGCCAATGCAATCCAATTAGAGGACAACTTGATGATAGCAGGCATGAGGGTGTCTACTGACACGGGATCCACTAGCTCACAAGCCATTGAGTATGAACCCATGACTGCAAAGCCCATTGCCAATGAGCCAAAGGTATTTGAGACATTCTTGACAGACCTCACCAAGGCAATCCAAGAGTCTCTTAAGGATAATCAACCCCCTCAAAATAGTCACATGTATCCAAGAAGGGAGCAACAATGGTGTTCCATTTGCTTAGGTCCACATAGCACTAGTGAGTGCCCTACGTTTAGAGTAAAATTTAATGGAACTTGCAACGCATGTGGTAGGTATGGTCACCAAGCTAAGGATTGTTTAATGATCAAACGTATGATGGCAAATAGACCACCTGTAGCCTGGACGGATGCGCCTCGAGCTCCTGTATTGATGCCTACTCCACCTGTTGAGCAACTACCGCAACACATGGTCCCTAGATCTCAAAATGTTGTACAAGCTACACCGTTACCACCTCCTGTGCTAGGACCGCAGCCCCCGCATCCAAGAGTCGCCCCTATGAACCAAGTGGGTTGCGAGCCATCAAATGCTTATGCAGATGGCTGTGAGGAGGAAATAGACACTAGTATTGCCTACGGACTTGATACATTGGAAGAGTGTCCTATATACTACATGGAAGATTGTTGGGGACAAGTCAAGCCGGTTTATCAAGCTGCTGCTCTCGCATCCAGAGGTCAAAATATCAACACCCAGGCTAGGAGGCCACCTCTTCAATGCTACGAGTGTGGTGGACCACATCGAGCAGCGGAGTGCCCTATTAGGCTGCAAAAGAATGCTGCACAGATGCAAATGAATCAAGGGAGCACGTCTGCAATGCCAATACTCACATGTAATCGTTGTGGCATAGATCACTTGATTGCCCAATGCCCCTATAACCCAAATGCGCCTAAAATCACACCCCTGAATTTGGTCGAAATTGCTAGTGTGACATCACCAATACCACCCGTCGCACCCGCTTATGCGATTACACGGTCCATGCTTCAAGGGCCAGGCCATATCCTCGAAGAGAGAGATACCGCGTCAGTTATCCAAGCAAAGAAAAAGAAGACACGAAGGAAGAAGTCGCAGAATACGGAAAATTCAAAGCCAAGTTCCAAAACAAACATAGGAACAGGAGATGACCCCGTGTATATGAATGACCTCGAGGATGATTCAGATTCAGTCGAGACAATGGAGACTAGAACCAATACCACAAAAGGAAAGACCGACAAAGAAAACCGTAACATGGAACCAAATGAAAACCGAATGAGAGAAAACCATAAGGAGCCTCTAAAAACACCACAAGTGTTTCCAAATCCAATCCAAGACCCCCAAGATAAACCGCAGGGGCAAAAAGGGAAGAATCGTAAAAAGAAGATTGGGACGTACCCAAACCCAGTAGACGAGATCAAGCAGGTGAAACATCTAAGAGGTTTAGTGGAGGAGACTCAAAGGAAACTAGAACCAGAACCCATGCATATCAAAATTCATGACACAGTGTTTCCCACGCAAGTTCATCCACCCCACATGAACCATAGACCGTTAGCCATATCTAGTATCGTCCAAGAAGGGAGTGAGATCAGGACATCAGAAAGTGAGCATACACCCTTCTTGTTGGAAAGGATGTTTAACGAAGGAATACCTGATCCCATTGAGGAATATGAGATTCCATCCTCACCAGTTCCTAGTCAAGGACCTACACCCTGCAAAACGCCAATGAATGTTGCCAAACTAGTGGACTTCATGTCTTCTGAGGTCCGAACCACGATCATAGCAAAGCTGTATGGAGATCCTGAGTTATTCCTTGCACTTCGAGCATTCCTAACGGAGAGCTACGAACGGGATTACCGTAGTTTGCGCAACCAAATAGGCCTGACTCGATTATGATTGATGAGGAAAATCATGTGCAATCACTTGACTTAGATGGACACGAGTCTGTGATCGAGGTACCCATTAACGAATTAGGGCAGTATTTTGAAGGCGACGAGTCTAATGCGACCCTACCCATCACTACCAAGGGATTAACTATAAAGGGAATTCTTGATGGTGGTGCGGGAGTTAGCATCGTTACAAAAGATTGTTGGGAATCCATGGGAAAACCACGCCTCAGTGTTACTAACATTGTGGTAAAGATGGCAAATGGTACCATAGCCAAACCTATGGGGATGCTCAAGGATCTTAAGATCAAAGTTCTAGGACACAAGGTACGACATACGTTCATTGTAATGGATTTCCCTAAACACCTTATGTCATATGAAATGATTTTAGGACGACCATTCATGAGGGAAGCACAAATGGTTCACGATTGGTCTAAAAATCATGTCTATTTGCAATTCCAAGACTCTGTCCTTAGAGTGGATTTGGTGACTGGTAAGGTACACCCCTTAGGGAGTAAAACCATTATTGATCATCGCTCTGACACCACGGTTCACTCGGCCCCACTACAATATTGTTACACTTGTAAGAAGGATACAGACATTGGCCAAGATTCTCCTTATATGGATATCCTACCTGGGATGACTGAATCAGACAATGTGGATTGGGTCCATCTAGCATCAACCATAGACACTTGGGGAAATAGGGGGACGACCTGGGTAACACCTGAGGTGGATGAAATGCATATACCCTTAAATATGCTACAAGCAATGCATATCGCTTCCGACAAGACTCATCCTAATGTAACGAAGAAAACATACAAGTGGGTCCCTAAAGCTTCTTTAGTGACCATAGCTAGTGCTAAAAAGCAGAAGCCTTGTAAGAAACGTACCACTCACTCCAAGAAATGTAAAGAAACGCTGCGTTGGATTCCTAAACGACTATTGAAAGCCCAAGGATACTATGAAGGAAATGATCAAATCTGGGTGCCCAAACGTAAAGTGTACTCTCACCTATCACCTGACCCATGTAAACCCAATGCCGTAGCTCCAAAACGAATCAATGATAGTGGAAAGAAAAAAATCACAGAATGCTACACACCTGCTCCCGAGCTAGTTTGGGTACCAAAGAAAGAACGATTTGTTCCACCTAGCTCAGGAAGGGGGGAGTCCCATGAAGCTTTTAGCTCCTCATGTAATACATCCATAGAGGTAAAAGCTTCTACACCGCCTCCATCTATAGTAGTGGACCTCCATGAAGCTACAAAAGAATCCACACCTCCCAGTGTTCAAGAATCACCTAATGAACCACTTCAAGTTCAATCCTGGGAGAGTACCTTACCACCCTTGCAGCTTGACGAGGCACCTAGGGTAATAGAAAACTACTGGAAAAAATCCTCACCTATTACCAACTGGAACAATTGGTTTCAAAGGGTGACAAGCTCATTTCAAACGGTATGATCTACCCAAGGAAGGGGGGAGTGTTTGCTGACATCCATCATTCATTTGTTTCCCTCTCAACCTTTTTCCCTGACCTCTCAATTCCAATCTTAGGGAATGTACATATAAAGCTTTATACTCACACAAAAAAAAAAAAAAAGGAGCAAGAGCAATTAGCAAACGAGTATGCACATTAAAGTCAAAACATTGACTCAGACCTATACATGTCACATCTGGTACAGTGAAACAGAAACCTATGCCATAAAACACCTTTGATCCTCATCAATTGAGTGATGGAGGGTAGGTAAGATTAGTACGATAGGAGTGTTTCTGTTTTAGAGTTGAGTGATTAGCAAAGATCTCTTTTCCCACTGATGTGCCTCCTGGAGGTATTCCTTTTGTTTCATAGTGTGTACAGGAGCGTGTTGCTATTGATAGGATTTGGACCTTCATGGAACCTTCAAATCAAGCGCGACCATCAACACAAACAGGTGTTTCTTGTCCATTAGCATTGCCCTTATCTTTTTTGCATCCATGTTTGTCTGCTTTGATTGTGATTGGTAGCATAATATTCAGCGCATTCGCTTAGTATCAAACATTTAATTCAATGTAATCTTTTGTCATAATCACTTGTTTAGGTGTAAAAATCAAGCAGTCCGACTAAGGTAGTTTGACCAAGCTAGGTATTAGAAATCTTCTCTTAATACCATGGGGAATGCCTTCCTAATAAGCAATGGTTACTTAGGTTCTTAATCCGATTTAGGCAGCATTGTATGAAATGTACTAGGGCTTTCTAGTGGGCTTAACCCTATTGACCTTTAGCTTAAGTATTATAAAGGGAGTTTACTAATGTGATGAGCCTGGGAGTGTAACAGTGTTATATGACCCCCCAAAGTTACAAAATTTAAATGCTGAAAATGAACAAGCAAAAAATCAAGTGCCACAATGTAAAATTTTAAGCTGGAAAAGAAATCTCGGCTTGATTTGGTACTTCACTCACATGTATCGCCTATGGTACTAGAGCCCTAGAGGTTCCCAGTGTGGGCGCTTTTTCCTTGAAAAGCAAAAAACCCAAGGCATACAAGATAAGCACACACATCATAATTGAATCACTGTGAAAAGACCTTGGGGGGTCAAAGAAAAAGTAATCAGTCAGGCGATGATTTCATGAGAAATTCCTTTTATGGTAGCTTAACTACAAGGTTTTCTAGATATAGCCTCTAGTCAGCCCTCGAACATCAATACTTGGCTCTCGCGATTAAACAACTTAATTGACCACTGAAAATTAAGAAGCTTACCCATGGTATTAATATTCGATCTCTAGTGCTTTTCGACCGTCAAATTAGCGACCCCAGACTTGTTTAATTTTTTGCCTTTACATCTGTTTATGCATTTGATTACATTGCAATTTAATGTTCATTGCTAACAAATTGTTTGAAATTCTTTTACCAATCAATTTTTCTACCTAAAACTGCATATGCTTTTTAAGACAAATTAAAAGGGAGAAAATAACAAATTGATTCAAAATTATTTTAGTTATTTATCAGAGGTTAATTACATCTTAGGGAATCGGTGATAATTATGTTAATATTAGATAATTAGTTTACCTAAATATCTCAACAGAATTACACTATTTTTGGAACAAATTAAAAGGGGGAGAATAGCAAATTGACTCAAAATGCTTTAAGATAATTATCAAAGGTTAATTATATCTTAGCAAATCCATGATAATTATGTTAACTTCAAATAATTAGTTAACCTAATTATCTTAGAAGAATTATATTGTTTTTAGGACAAACTAAAAGGTGGAAAATAGAAAATTGACTCAAAATACTTTAAGATAATTATCAGAGGGTAATTACATCTCAAAAAATCCATGATAATTATGTTACCCTCAGATAATTAGTTTATATAATTATCTTAGTAGAATTATACTTTTTTTAGGACAAATTAAAAGGGAAAAAAAAGAAAATGGATTCAAAATTCTTTAAGATAATTACCAGAGGTTAATTATATTTTAGGAAACCCGTGATAATCATCTTAACCTTGCATAATTAGCTTAGTTAATTATCCTAGCAAAATTATACTATTTTTAGAACAAATTAAAAGAGCGAAATAGCAAATTGATTTAAAATGCTTTAAGATAATTATCAAAGCTAAATCACATTTTAAGTAACCTTGATAATTATCTTGACCGCAGATAATTATTTTAGATAATTATCCTAGTAGAAAACCACTATTATTGAGGGTAAATAAAAGGGGAAAATTAGTAAATCATGTGCTATGATTACATGCTATTTATTAGAACTAGAATATAGGATAAAAAATCCGTGATAATTATGTCAAGGCTAGAGAAGTAGTATAGATATTTATCTAAGTCAAATTATACTAATTCTAGCTAAAAACTAAAGAGAGAAATTAGTAAATCATGCTATATGATTACATGCTATTTATTAAAGCTATATTACATATGAAAGGCCGTGATAATTATGTCAAGGTTATAAAATTAGTATAGATATTTATTTAAGTCAAAACATACTAATTTTGGATGAAATTTAAAGTCGGAAATTAGCTAATCATGTTACATGATTACATTCTATTTATCAAAGCTAGCTGAAAATCAAAGACGGAAATTAGATAATTCAGTTGGAAAAATATAAGATAATTACCATATGTCAAAAACATCCTTATCTACTTGTGATAATTATATCATAGTTAATTAGTGAGTTTAGAAAATTAAAATTGACCAAAAGTCCTATTTTTAGCAAAAAATTAATTAAAATAAATAGACTTTGGGGTCAAAAGTTTTTAGAAAAATTATTGTAAGTGTAAATTTATGATATAAAGTTGAGGAAATAAAATCTTTGAGAGAAAATAAATAGAATAAATATGAAGCTTAAAATAAGTAGATTCCAAGCTTAGAATTCGATGGAAAAATTAGGAAAAAGATATACAAAATTATAAGTAAATTTGGATAGCTTAGAAAATCCTTAGGGAAGCTATGGAAAAAGTT
Organism: Adiantum capillus-veneris; assembly: GCF_014529385.1. NCBI lineage: Eukaryota > Viridiplantae > Streptophyta > Polypodiopsida > Polypodiales > Pteridaceae > Adiantum > Adiantum capillus-veneris. The sequence goes on along the minus strand of NC_140937.1, from coordinate 119,302,653 downwards.
ATCATGCTTATATAGACAAATAAGAAATCACTACGTCAAGAATTCACCAATTAAGACTAGAATTTTAACCTTGGATGGGTTACGATTGAATACAAAGGTTAAGTCTAGATTTCAAATAATTACCTAATGTTTAGACGTTTTTTTTATAAGGATAATAAGTTATGGCACCTAAAAGGACCCGAGCAAATCCTACATCTCATGATGAGAATATATCTCCAAAGCGAACTAGAGCGTTGCACGATGACGAAGCCGGGCCTAGTAGTAGGCCTGCGAAGGAGAGTCTTCAAGTGTCAACGTAGCAGCAGATGGACGATCAATCCCAAGTGGATTTCCCATTATTCAATTAAGTCTTTAAATAATTTAAGTTCTTTTATGAGTTAGCATTGCATACGTAAGGAGTGAGTAAGAATCAAAAAAGGAATAGTTGACCAAAAATGGAAGGTAACTTCCAACGTGCATTTGTTTATAATGTAGAAAAGAATTGTTTGGGTTAAAACTGGTTAAATTAGGAAAGATATGATTGATCATCCTTAAGACAACTTGTCTCAAGACACCTCCGACTCCTTGGTATATTTTGATGATAATGATAGCTTTTTAGCCACGGATAAGTTGGTTATCCCCATGAACGTTGAGTTTCTACTCCGTGTCATGTCTTGATGTTTCTACATAAGTTAGGATACCGTTTTTTTTTAATCCTAAGGGAGCCACCCGGTTATATGGGAAACTGGTTTGGTGTATGGACACCCGGAACCTTGGGTGGGGGTTTATCCACTCCGGATTATGCATAAGGAATGGGTGCAGTGTTTTCACCCTTATGTGGTCTTGAGACAAGAAGAGTCTATTTGCTAAAAGAATGTTTTCAATACTGTTTTCAAGGGCTGTTTTAATAAAATTCTGTTATGAAGGATAAAAGGAATCATTATTTTAATTGTGATAAGAACGTGGTAGTAATTAAATAACAAAAGAATCATGTGTGAGTGCAGGGTGGTAAGTGGCGATTTACTAAGGTTGTCAATCATGGACGGGTGGACCTGATTAGTCAGGTAACTATCCATCCCTACGTCCTAAAACGTTTAGAAAACTTCTTCACTTGGAAGAGGAGTTCACCAACGGCTGTGCCCTCAAGTCTGCTAGGGGGAAAAAAGCGTTGGTTGAGGATACCTTAGCCCAATTGTGGCAGTGATAGGGCCGAAATAGGTTTTTTGGACTTTTAATATGTTGTCCCGTTTTCGCTTCAAGACAAGACTGGTCTTCTTCTAAGGCTATAGACCCAAGCCATTGCCAATGGTAAAGGTCTACCCCTTGGATTTTTCTTGTTAGAGACTCTGATTTTTATCAAACCTATAGGCCTGTCAAGGATCCCATCCCAATCTTAGTATCGGCGGGTTGGGGATCCACCTAAAGGCTACAAGGTTCAAGCTCTAGTTAGAGCATGGAGATTACAAGCACTGCACGCATCTAAGCCCCCCCCCCCCCCCATCTAAGACCACAATATCAACACTTTAAACTTGTTGCCGCAAGAATAATCCAATATAATCATGCGCCATCGCTTTACCATTACTCATGGCATCTCCACCACTAGATCCTAATGGTGGTGTTATCGTGCTAAGGTATTTAAAGACTCGAGTCTTTGTGACATGCTTGCAGTTTTTGTTTTCTCCTAATGGTGGTGATGTTGTCGTGCATGTGAGGAGTTCCAAAGACCGAGCAAGATTATTCGAGCGAATAAAAGACCAAGCAAATCCAACGTTCCAAACAGAATACTAACATATTATTATTAACTTTGTATACAAATTTATGTAATACTAAGTGTCACTTTAGTTTTTTGAAAGGTAGAAAATGCATTTAATTTTTGGATATAATGCCATCATAGACTTTACCAAAGTAGTTGTGCACTATACAAGATAGTGATGGAGCATGGTAAAACTATATTACCATGGTTTGACATAAAGATTTTTATGTTATCTAAGTTGAATGTTGCTTTCAATTGAGTACTAAATTGAGCATAGAGTTTAAAATAAAAAACTTTAGCTTGCAAATAAGGTCATTAAGTAAAGCAAAATTATTGTTGCAAGCTTCAAGCTTGCAAGTAAAGAGAAAT
>NC_140937.1:119213052-119293052 GCF_014529385.1 Adiantum capillus-veneris | reverse complement strand
GTAGCCATGATTGGGAGAAAAAGGGCTACGTTTGATAGTGTATGTGGGGTGTGTGGGATATCCGATCATGTCCATGACAATCCAAGAACAAGAGGTGATCATGGTGTATGTACTTTGTAGGTGGGTAGGTGCACCTCGAGGTGATTTTTTCTTCTTCAATCTCTCTAATGAGTCCAAATCTTTGGTCCCTTCTCTGTCCCCCTATTGTTGGAATTGGGTTTAAACCCACCCACACCAAAGTTGAGACAATACTTTCTTAATAAATATTCATATATCCATGACTCCATATGCCAAGTTTATTATTCACTTGATAATATTATTGAGAATTATAAATCCCCAAAGAGGTCAATGTAATGTAACGTGCAGTCTGTAAAAAAATCTTCAAAAGAGTTCTTGAAGTTGAAATGATTACATGGACTTACAATTTTGGAGAAGAAGGTTTTTTGCCAAGAATAACATTCATTCCAAATTCAATGACTTTATCATTTGAAACAAGACGAAGGCAGTTTCCTATACAACTGCCACTTGCAATGACAATAAATCTCAAGGACAAAGTATATTCAAGTTGGGAATATATTCATCACCACCAGCATTTTAGCCATGGACATGCTTTATCAAGGAAAAATTCTACAAAATCCATAAAAATTTTCTTGGGAGTTGACAAAGAATATAGCAAAAAATACACAACCAATGTTGTCTATGAAGAAATACTAGAATTAACAAATAAAAGAAACTACAAAAGATATAAACACATATTTTGATATCTATAAAAGTCCAAAAATATATTAACATATTCATCAAAAAAATTAACAAAATAAACATTGAATATTATTAGCATTAAAACAAAGTTCATTAATTTCATGCTGATTTAAATCAATGTTAATAGGAGACGAAGAACAAATATTTTCATGCTCAAATTTCAAGGAATGCTCGACATAGAGATGGGAAGCATAAAGCAATCATTTGCCTCAAGAGACACTAACCTATACTTGCAAGTAGAAGGCCTGGAAATATGTAGAACTTGAATATAAACGAGCAATTCATCTTGACACTTATACTTAAACAATGTTCAAAATTAATTTTGTTTTGTAGTGCTCTATGTATGTCAAATTTTGCTACTTTTGAAAGCCCAACAAAAAATTTACTTAACAAACATTGCATACATTGTCTTTTTTCTTTTGCAGAATTCACAATTGTGAGTGATTGTATTATTTTAATGTTTTTTCTTCCATCCCATCTGGAAGACAAGTTTACACACTAGTAGATAGTAAGGGAGGGCGATGGAGGGGGCATAGGGATAAAGGGTTTCAATCTTGCAATGAGGTGCAGATCTCTCTCTCTCTCTCTCTCTCTCTCTCTCTCTCTTTCTCTCTCTTGGTGTGTCATGCAAGCATCTGAAGCCTTTGGCATGGAATTGTCTTGCTCATGTGCACGTTGCAACTAAAGCCTAGCTGGAGGCTAGGATAGAGCGTGTGAGGTCATGCACATGACATACAATGGATTCATGAGTGTGTAAACGAGCCTTCACGATTGCTTTGCAGGCGCACGAAGCCTCAAGCATTGCAAGAATCATATGGAGCCTACAGTTCCTCTTTGTGTGCATGTGGCTTGTTCTCTCTCTCTCTCTCTCTCTCTCTCTCTCTCTCTCTCTCTCTCTCTTCTCTCTCTCTCTCTCTCTCTCTCTTTTCTCTCTCTCTCTCTCTTCTCTCTCACTCTGCTGAGTGTGAGAAAGTCAGCCTTGACTATGGCAGTAATTATCCCAAGGAGATGTTGTTGTGGCTTCTCCTTATAATTATTGAGTAATCTCTCCCCCTCTCTCTCTCTCAAACACCAGTGATGGAAAGGCTAGAGGTTTCCATGACAATGATGCACTAGCCAAGGAGGAAATACACATGTTGAAGCCATGAGGTGATTTTTGTAGACATGCATGTTCTGTGTGTGTGTGTGTGTGTGTGTGTGTGTGTGTGTGCAAGTTTCTTGGTTGTCTCCACTCTCTCTCTCTCTCTCTCTCTCTCTCTCTCTCTCTCTCTCTTTCTCTCTCTCTCTCTCTCTCTCTCTCTCTCTCTCTCTCTCTCTCTCTTTCTCTCTCTTTATCCTTCTAGAGGCATCCATGGTGTTATCCTGGGGTTTGCTTTTACCCTTGGTAATCATTGACTACCAAAAATATATCACCTGTTTGAGATCTTGCTCTCAAAGAGCTTCCAGCCCACGGCATTGGTTGATTAGGCGAGAAAGGCCTCTTGGTTAAAGTAGCCTTGTAAATGACTTTTTTTATTATACTTTTTTTTATTGTTTTTTTAGATGGTTTACTGTGGTGAGGCGTGACAGGTGAGACTTGAATGCAATAATGGTTTGGAATGAAGGGTTTCTCCTCAGTCTGACGGGCGCTATTTGGGGCAATCTTTAGCTGTAACGGCGCCCATAATTATGGGCTTATGATGTAGTTTGATGAAGGCTCTGGCGCGGTGGACCTTCTTCTTGGATATAGGCCATCCTGTGCGGGCTCCGAGGATGTGGTGAGTTGTTCTTCCCGGTTTTATTCTCTCTCTCTCTCTCTCTCTCTCTCTCTCTCTATATATATATATATATAGATATATATATATATATATATTAGATCGGACTTTGTATCATATTGACCACATTGTAAACCTCTAGTTTGCTTAACCCTTGTAAAACATTGACATAACTCATAACTCTAAATTAGTGGAATTTTACAATACTTTCTTAGAACAGGGGAATACTACCACTGAAGTTAAAAGGATTACTCCATACCCCACCACGTGGGGGGAATGCATGAGCTGCCACTTAAAATGGTTGTAATATTGGACGAATTTTGATGGGAATTAAAAGGGAATAACCCTATTTGTAATGCCCTGTTCGGTGAGGGTGGCTTGATAGTTCTGTTGATACGTGACTCTGGTGAGTGCATCCCCCCCTCACGCACTATTCTTAGGGGTTCATGAGGCTAGAGCGCCGTTCTCTACTCTGTCGAAATGGTGGGCAATCAATACAACCCTGCTGCCGTGAGTTGTACTTCAATATATAGTCTCTATAGTCAACTACGAGCGGGATATGCGGAGTTGGTGCTGCTTTATAAGGTGAGCTATATGCTCACTTGGTTTTCATTTAGCAAGGGTGGGTGTGTATTTCCTTGCGTGTATACTCTACATAGTTACTCTTTGTGTACAATCTGCATACTTCCTTGTCTTCGAAATTATGGTCCCAAGCAAGAAAATTGTAGTGGAATCTACAGAGGCGAGTCAGATTTTAATACTTCAAAACACCTTAGGCTTTGGTCTTTTTTTCAATAAGGCATGATATGCTCTTGCTCTCTCAATGGGTAGTATTTCTGATCTTTTCAAACGTTATGAGGGGTTTAAAATGGTATTAGTAACCATTAGCTAGAACACAAATTTTTGGTTGAGCTGAGACCTAGAGGCTGGCTAATCTCTTACTGTTGCTCTGTCTGTGGTTGCCGATTATACCAACAGAAACTTTGCTATAGCTTATAGAATGATCATGGGTTAAGATTCGGTACTGCTAATTATAGTAGGTGGTCCTAACGGGCTATCTTTCGGCCTTTTATGATTTTTTATACATATTCTTTTTGTTGTTCTCCGTGTAGATATGGAAATAAATGACATCAGTTGGCCTTTCAATGGTATGTTCTTGGTTGGGGTTTCCTACTACTGACCCTTAGCATGGTTTTGACTAGAAAGGTTGATGGCCCGTAATTTACTACAAACTAATATGGTTTTTTAAATCATTAACAATAACTCATAATTGAGGTTTACTTAGCTGGATTCTTCATTTAGCATAGGTTTGCCTGTAAATGATGTATACCAATTGGAGATGCCTACTGCTAATCCCAATCATGGGTGTTGTGTTTTTTCATAGGGGATGATGGCTTGCGTGGTATTGGAAACTGATATATGCTTTTTAACTAGTTGTTTGGTGCAGCTAATCATACTTGATGCACGGTTTACCAACATTAGACTATGGTAAATGTACAGATGTATTTTGTTGGCGCTTGATTGATAGAATGTGCCTCATCTGAGATTAACAGACTTTATTAGCTCTGTTTAAGGTTTAGTTTGGCCGTGTATCTGGGGTATGCAGGTTATTCTAACCGTTTATGAGTATCATTTTCTCATCTACATGGTATTTATGGGCTCTTCTTGAACCTGGCTATGATTTAACGTTAGTAAGCAGGTGTTTTTTGGCCTAATTTTTGGTCGGTACGATATCTCTTGTAATTCGGTTTATACTGGCTCTCTTTCGGCCTAATCTATGAGATGACTGCAATATGGCCTGCCTGGCTTTCCGAGGTTATAACTACTAACTTGAAAACTGGTTTTTGCAGTTCAAGTGATGGTCTAAGTTATACTGGAACTTCAATGGTTTATTGAATTACTAAAATAAGCTTTCTAAATGAATTTTAAGATAGCAGATTGGTTTATGGGATTAAGAGCTTTTTTCGGTGGTTTTCTTTGTCAAATTGGAAAAATTTGAGGCTTTATTTCGCATTTGACTAAAGGAATGTTGCTTTATAACTTCACATTAGGATACGGATTGTACAGATCATAGAATTGAGCCTAACACTTTGTGGATTTGTTTTATAAACAAACAAGAGATTATATTTTTTAGAATCCGTGGTCTTTGAAAAGGCGGTTACACATCACTATAATTCTCGCAGCATGCTTTTCTTCTTTGTTAGTACCTAGGTGACATGGATGACAACTAGGTCACCCTAGTTACCTGTTATGCGGTTTAAAAACTAACAATTAGTTTATTTTGTTACTGTGGATGCAGGTAAGGGTGTCCTTTCCTTGGCTGTCTACTATTTGAGAGGATGTAATGCTGTACACTGATACTGTAACACGAATCAAGACCTTCTTTCCCTAATATGGCCTAATACTGTGATGTATTTGTTTGGATATTCAATCAAAAGGAATACACAATTTTTTACTATGGACTGTAGACATTGGTCTTTGTAATTTGTCTCATGTGTTATGTATATTGTAAATAGATTACTCTCTCTCTCTCTCTCTATCTCTCTCTCTCAGTAATATAATGTTAATCTACCTTTTGAGGCTTATAATTTGTACATTTAATCAAATGAAACATGTCATTTCTAGTCGCCTTCAATAGTCTCTGCATGTCTCCTTTCTTTCTCTCAGCATCGTCTTCTCTCTCTCTCTCTCTCTCTCTCTCTCTCTCTCTCTCTCTCTCTCTCTCTCTCTCTCTCTCTCTCTCTCTCTCTCTCTCTCTCTCTTTCTCTCTCTCTCTCATGCCATCCTTATGCTCCAAGTCAAACATGAAAATGCCATTCCAAACATCTTGACAAACTTGTCATTCTATTGCAGCATAATCAAAGAATGGTGTGTAGAATTCTATGATGGTGCTGATGTCAAAGCCGCACATGAAGAAAAGGGGGGATAAACAAAGAGGCACAATGACGATCAAGAAGTCAAAGTTCAAGATTGATCCAAGAGAATCTCGCCATTAACTTGTATCAATCATCTATGCACTACACGTGTTGCAAGGCACACACAAAAAAGAAGAACGCACATGTTAGCAGAGTTGCACATAAGCACTGATTCAATAAAACCCACATGCCCCTTTCTCAACGATTGTGTTTGAAAGGGTGTATTGTAAGTCAAATCCATTTTCCTAGTAAGCGTCTCACCAGTGCCAACTCATCAAGAAATGAAACGATGCAACTCTACATGCGCACCCTTTCCAATCTTCCTTTGACGCTTACAAATTTTACATTTAATCAAATGAAATATATCATCTATAATTGCCTTCACTGTTTAAACATACATGTCCCTTTACTTTATTTATGATACTCGTTCGTTAAAACAACCCTTCAAACAATATTACAAAAAATAGTCAAACAAGAAGTCGTCCAATTTTAAACCAACAACCCTTGGATTAGCTTCACTTAAGAATATCTACTTGCACTATTATGTCCGATCGGTATATACATTATTCATAAAAACCTTCGTCATCTTGAGCGTCCCATATCACTCGACAAGTAGTCGTTGTGCTAATCCGGATGTACTCCCTCCACAGCAACAACGATGCCAATCTGGGCGTCATCCTCACACCACGGAAAAACAAAACTGTAGTACCCAGCTCGGCTAATCTATGTATACTCCCACCACAGCATCAACGGTGCCATCTTGGGTGTCATCTCACGCCTTGGCAACTGCCACATAATGCCAGTGCTAATAAGTAGAGAGACTTGAGAGAAAACATACTGAAGGTTTTGGACAAACATTCTTTCCTGTAGCAATTAGTTTAACCAGACATTCTTTCCTACTTGTCAAACATATGCCGAGTTTCTTGGGGTTAAGCCCCTTGGTTTCGGTCCGTGTTTTCTTTTCATAAGGTAACTAATCTATTTCTATGGTCTCGCATATGCAATGATGAATAACTTGAAATTTCAATACTAACCTGTACCATAGCTCTAATTGATCCGATTGGTGAAGACATAGCATGTTCCGCAGGAGTTCCCCCATTACTTATACCGGGTTCATGGTCATTAGCACCTTGGGTTCGAGCATGCTTTGGAGCCATTTTTTTGTAATACACTTAGGTTATACACTTAGAACTCTAAATTGGTCGATTTCCCCAGTGATTTCCTTGAAATCTAAGGTCATTTTTACATATAAATAACCTTGTTATTTTCCTTGAATATTACCCTACTAAAATTTTCCAAAGAGAGTCTGTAATTTGAATACTCGCCAACTCAGATTCACACTTAATGTTGTTGCACTACATCTAATTTATCTATATATCACAATCTTTCCTAATCTTAATTAATCAAAAATTAAGTGTGTAAAATACGAAATTGAAAGTTTAGAAATGTATTTCTTTTATGCATGACATTTCTAATCCAATTCTAACTTCAATTTATATACTTCAACTAAATCAATTTTTAGTATTATTCAAAATACTAACTAATCTAATTGATAATAAAATTGGTGAACGAGGATTTTATCATGCATAATGAGAGTGTGATGAGTACTTCTTATGTATTAACTTTCAATTAACTAAACATAAGTTAATAGTTAAGATGTATAAACTGGAGAGCGTAGGTATAGCTAGAGAGATTAGAGTAAGAGAGAACACACACACATCTTTTCTAAAGCTAATTGAACCTTACTAATACATTAAAGAGATTAGAGTATGGGGGAATATACACACATCTTTTCTAAAGCTAATGGAATATTACTAATCCACTAGAGAGATTAGAGTAAGAGAGAACATACACACATCCTTTCTAAAGCTAATTGAATCTTACTAATCCACTAGAGAAAGTAGAGTAAAAGAGAACACACACACATCCTTTTCTAAAGCTAATTAAACTTTGCTAATCCACTAGAAAGATTAGAGTAAGAGAGAACATACACACATCCTTTCTAAAGCTAATTGAATCTTACTAGTCCACAAGAGAAATTAGAGTAAAAGATAACATACACACATCCTTCCTAAAGCTAATTGAATCTTACTAATCCACAAGAGAGAGTAAGAGATAACACACACTAGAAAGATTAGAGTAAGAACATACACATATCCTTTCTAAAGCTAATAGAATCTTACTAGTCCACAAGAGAAATTAGAGTAAAAGATAACATACACACATCCTTCCTAAAGCTAATTGAATCTTACTAATCCACAAGAGAGAGTAAGAGATAACACACACACAGATCCTTCCTAGAGCTTATTGAATCTTGCTAATGCATTAGAGAGATTAGAGCACGAGAGAATACACACATCATTTTTAAAACTAATTGAATGCTTAATTAATACGTACATACTAGTCCACTAGAGTTTTTGCTCTCTTAGTGGTTTGTGGACGTCTTCTCTCTAAGAGAAGTTACAGCACTTCATGAGCGTTATAGAGGCAATCTATATGTTTAAAGTGTGAGTATGGATGCTCTATTTATAGCAGAAAAGAAAACGTTCAACTTTGTTTTTCCAAAAAGAAAAGAACATCCAAAATTCATCACCGCGTTTTTGGTCCCCTTGTGGTACCCATCAACTTGACCAATTTGTCCTCATCATCAAGTGATAAGGCCACACAGCCCCCCCTCATTAAGATTAGTCAAGACTAACCTCTCCTTTCCATGTGACTGTGTGTCCCACTTTGTCCCCTCCTATGTGAGTCTAGGTGAGTCCATGTGCCTTCATGTGTCGTCCATGTGTATCTTTTGACTTTATGATTATTTTATTTATTTTCTTACCTTACATTTCCAAGTTAAACTTTACTGTCTTAGACTAACTTTACAGTAGTAAGAGAAAATTCTACAATCAGTAAATAAATATTGTAATAAGCTAGACATCTTTTGTATAGCTAAACATGTTAGAATTTTGTAGCGTAAATTTTAAATTCGAGTTTTTCTCAGCCTATGGTTCATAATTTGAAATCAAATATCTTCAATAATAAGTGATGGTTGAAAAATTCAATTGCATAATAGAACTTGTGTGAAATTTGGAAGTAGAGACCTTATAGGAACATTCATTGTGGCTGATGTCTTTGGGACTAGATTTGAAAAGCCAGTGAATGGGTTCAGATTGAAGAAGTTCTAGGGGAGGCCACCTCATTTGGATTGGCCTCAAGAAGGGTTGATTGAGTCAGAAGGAACTCCAAAGCATAGAATTATTAGAAGTAGTGCTTCTTAGCAAGCTGTGGTACAATATATTGGCAAGAAACAGCTTGACTTTTATGGTCCAAACCAGGAGGAGCATTTTGCAATTATACAGGATGCTCGACCAAGTACATGGAGACATCATAGTTTGATTTAGAGGTACCAAGAGCTTGTAGCTCTGTATTGGCCAGCTAGATTCTACGTTGTCAGAGTTGTGCAGGTTGGATTTAGCTCGGTCGGAGTTTTTAAGGAGGGAAGTTTTGAAACAAAAATTCATTTGTGAGACATTTTCCACTAAGTAGAATCATCACAGCGCAGGGGAGATTAGATGCTTGTATAAGTGGGGGTGCGCCAATCAAAGTTCTACTCCATCACATCATTCTAGTCCTTCATGCATGTTTTCCCCCTGAGCCTCTACCGTCTAGACCCATCTTCCACTTGCCCTTAGCTATGGTGAAGGGTAGGACTCCACATGCCATGCATCTTGCTGATGATGTTGATGATCAGCCTCCAAGGAGATTACGTCAAAAAGGGGTTGTGGTCAGCGTGGACATCAACATTCTTGAGGAGGATGAAGCTTCTACAAATTGAGGAGGTAGAGGTGGAGACCCCACTTAGTGTTGTAAAGCTAAGGCCATCCCTTATGGACCCTTTTATGGATTTCAAGGTCGGCATCGATTGCAGAACTGAGGTGAATGATGCTTGGCTACACAAAGTGGGATTGCATGATTTTGCAAACTTACCCTGGATTCACTGGAAAAACAACTACTATGCCAAGTCCCAGTTGGAGATTTTAAGAAAGTCCAAAGGTATGATTTCCATCACTGTTTTTTTCACCCCTAAATTGGTGTCGAAAGTTTTCAAATTATCTCTAAAGGGTACAACAACTGTCCCAAAGTGTTCTGAGGTGCTTCTTAGAAAACATTTTTGTTATAGTGAAGTGGGCAAAAAATATTACATGTTGACGAATGTAGGTTATGGTAGAAGAGAGCAGTTGAAATGGTATTTGGGGAGGCTTTGCTTCTGAATGAAATTTGATTACATGTCTAAGGAGAACTATGCTCCTTTATGATTTGCAGAATAAGGGGGTGTTGTGAATTGAGGCCATTGGCTCTATGAAAAGCTGTCAGTTGAAGTGTTTTTGTTGGACAAAAGGAAGTCTCATAATGGTAGTAGGCAGTCTGCCTACCGTGCTGCCATGTTTACTTATGACCACAAGCTTCCAAACGAGATTCATTACAAGGATGATCAAGCTTTGCTTGAATCATCTAGCAAGGCAGTGGTTCCAAAGAATGATTAGAGCTCTATTCAGAAAAGGGATTTAGAAGCTGAGTTAGGGGGTGATCAAAAAAATTTGGAGTCTTTTAGATTCCTTGTGCAAGCAGGATATACTGGGGAGGAAGCTTTTGGGTGCTTGCATAATTCAGAAATGGTTTAGTCCATGAGAAATCTGGAAAAATCTGTGCCTAACCCTCAGATTCAAGAAAAGGCACCAACAAATCTTGGTAAAGTGTTTACACTATCAAAGAAAAGAAAGCTGGATACTGAGACAAAGGACATTGCAAAACAACTATAATTTGCAGCCCCTCCAAGCAGTCAAATGGTGGAATCAAGTCTATTGGTTGAAGATTTAGGGATGGCTGTGAAAATGTTGGCTGAAGTTCATGATTTTTTGAAATAGCAACGTCAGATGGAGCATCAGCTGCAATCACTGGCAGAAATAGGGGTAGCAAAAGTTATGTTGTAGGAACATGGTGAGCTAGTGCAGGGTTTGACATTAGAGCTAGAGGAGCTGAAGTGTCAGCATAAAGATGAATTTCAAAATTTGATGGTGCAACACACAAAAGTGAGATTGCTAGAGTCAAAATGTCCCTGTTCAAAGAGTGGACACAAGCCTTAGAGGGTAGAGTTAACGGTGAGCTTGAGAAATTCGCTACTAGAAATGTGGAATTGTAGGTGCAAAACCAAATAATTGATCTGAGGTTGAAGCCTTTGTTGGATTTATAAAAGTAGGTGTTGCGTCGGGAAGAAGTGGATGTCAATGGGGTGATCATGTATGAAGGGAGGAATCCCAATCCTCGAGCGAGTACTTCCGAGTGAACAAGAAACTGAGCGAGCATAAGCAGTGAAAAAGATTGGATCAAGATCTCAATAGTTACTCTATAGAGTATAGTGTAGCAAAGTAACCATGTTGCATCTCAAATAGTCTCAAACAAAAAATCCATACTCTTCCTTTAATGTGTTCACACACATTAAAATAGTCTGAAACAAAAGAGCCATACTCTTCCTTTAATGTGCTCACACACACATTGATACATAGTCATATCCTTGCTTCTGAACCATCTTGTTGAGCATATTCCAAAACTCTATTTGTGCAAACTTATTCTCCATGGTAAAGACATCTTCTACCCTTCTCTCTCTCTCTCTCTCTCTCTCTCTCTCAATGATTCTTTGATTAATTTAAAAATAAATTACCCTTATGTAAGGTGTCTATTGCATCATTCCATCTACCAATGCACCTCATTGTCAACGGCCCTACCTGAAGAAATGGAAGAGAGCCACATTTAATGTGAATTCCACAGGAAGGTTCCAAAACTCTATTTGTGCAAACTTATTCTCCATGGTAAAGACATCTTATACCTCTCTCTCTCTCTCTCTCAATGATGCTTTGATTAATTTAAAAATAAATTACCCTTATGTAAGGTGTCTATTGCATCATTCCATCTACCAATGCACCTCATTGTCAACGGCCCTACCTGAAGAAATCGAAGAGACCCACATTTAATGTGAATTCCACAGGAAGGCTTTGATAAACTGCAAAAGCGAACGAAGAGGCCCTCCACCAACAGCGACACAAACCCAATGTGTACAATCAATAGGTTCAATGACTTGGATGCCACAACATCCGCGGTAATGCGATCAACTAATTCACCATCATTAACATCTCTACGTTCTTGACCATAGGATAATCTGCCATCTCTAGATGAGACTCTTACAAGATCGTGACCCTAGTATAAGAAACAACTTGAATCCGCTCCTCTGGCTTCCTTTAACTTGTTGTTGTCCTCATGCTGGAGCATCTCCGACACTACCTTGTGGACTTGTCCCACCCCTATTAGGCGGTGCTCTGTTTTGCAAATTCTGAACAAATTGAAATCCCATTGTGCACCTACCTGAGCACCCCATAGGGTACCTCCCTCCAAAGCCTGGTGGCTGGATTGTTGGCGACTACAACCAACAACTTTGACACGACGGTGTTGGCTAGGAAAGGCAAATATGAGGGTCCCTATTAGTGTTAGGGAAAAGTGTGCCTAAGCTTTGCCTTAAATCGGTTGAAAACTCAAAACAACAGAGGATTGAAGGGAAGTGAAGAAGGAGAAAATCTACTTTAGAAATGTTAAAAAATAGAGTTAAATTGTTAAAAATGCCGATTACTTTAGAAAAAAATAATCTTTCAATTCATCCTAAAGGGAATTTTGTACGTTCGTAAAATTGATTCCAAACATTAGGACTCCCTATTCATAGAAGCCTACTGGATGTTTGAGGCACACTAGCTGAGGCAAGAAGGTCAACCCTCTTAATCATTTTCACCAAATATAAAGCGAAACCTTTAGAGCATGTCTGCAGGTTGTGGGAGACAGAGCATCGCATGCATGGAGGAAAGAGAGACAAGTAGCATGCTGGGGAAAGCACAAAGTGCAAGAGGCTGCGGGGTGTACGAGCCGCCTACATAGCGAGAAAAATAACCTTGGACGACTACCACATATTAAAAAAAGCGCATCTAGTGTTTGCAAAGCTCTCCAAATGAGGCTACGTTACCGCATACTCTTTCTGAGAGCTTTTGGAGTTAGTTTTCAGAGCGAGCTGCAAAGAGGAGACCCTTCTCAATGAAGGCTTCGTGGGCAAGGGAGGGGGAGGTGATGAAGATCATGGGGATACTGCAGCTGACATGAAAGGTAAAGATGGTGCCAAGCTAATTGCAAAAGCGCTGCATGAAAGAAGGGACTCGGCTAGAAGAGAGATGAAGTCTCTCTCTCTCTCTCTCTCTCTCTCTCTCTCTCTCTCTCTCTCTCTCTCTCTCTCTCTCTCTCTCTCTCTCTCTCTCAAAACTGTCAAAAGAGTCTGCATAGACGTACGCTCTATCAGAGAGGTTATTTATATATATATATATAGAGAGAGAGAGAAATGGCTTTGAGACTTCTTTTGAGTGAATGGGGAGGCGCTCAAAGTTCAAACCCTGACACTGAATCGAGGATCATAGGATGAGTTTTTTCGATGGACGAGTACTACCTACTGCCTACCGCTTACCCACACGCCTCTTTGTCAATGCAGTCTCTCTATTATCTCTCTTGGCTTGGAATTGTTTGTCATGAGCTCTCTCTCTCTCTCTCAAAGGCCTCTTTCAGAGAATTTGAAGTCCTCAATTTGATTTTGAGTTTTCATAGCCCTCAAAGCTCTAGGTGATCTCTCTCTCTCTCTCTCTCTCTCTCTCTCTCTCTCTCTCTCTCTCTCTCTCTCTCTCTCTCTCTCTCTCTCTCTCTCTCTCTCTCTCTCTCTCTCTCTCTCTCTCTCTCTCTCTGTCTCTCTCTCTCTCTCTCTCTCAAAGTCTCTGAAAAAGTGCGCGCCGACGTACTCCTTCAGAGAGGTTATTTTTAGAGGAGTATTGAGGCAAGAAGAAACGTCCTCCATTTCATATGAAAAGAGGAAAGTGGCATTTACCTTTGGTGTGGGTGTGCATGGACGGGGATCCCGTGTGAAACATTACAGTGATTATTGGAATAATTGGGCGCTTGACGAAGCCGATAGCACCAACGGGGCCAACCGTCTGCTCGAGACGTGTCGATGGATGCAAAGATGTACCACGCAAGTCACATAAGTCATGCATAAAATAAGCTGAGGTAGATTACTTGGCTTCAAACAAGTAGAAGAGTCAATGTGTATGGGTACCTTTTTTTGTTTTAGTGTATATCAAGTCCTTGCCATGTCGGTGTAGAGAGAGAGGGAGAGGGGGGGAGGGAGCAATGTTTGGGAAAAGTGTGCCTCAGCTTAGCCTTGAGCCGGGTTGCAAAATCAAATGTGCCGTTTGAGGGGAGGGCAGAAAGGAGAAATTTCGGCTTAAAATACATGGAAAATAGTGTAATTTTGCAAAAGTACTGGCTAGTATTGTAAAATTTCCGCTTCAGATTTGTCTTGGAGGGATTTTTGTATGTTTGTGAAAATGATTTTTCCCGAACACTGGGAGGGAGTCTCCAAAAATAACGCCTCTGAAGGAGCGCGCACCAGCGCGCGCTCTTTTTGAGATTTAGAGAGAGAGAGAGAGAGAGAGAGAGAGAGAGAGAGAGAGAGAGAGAGAGAGAGAGAGAGAGAGAGAGAGAGAGAGAGAGAGAGAGAGAGAGAGAGAGAGAGAGAGAGAGAGAGAGAGAGAGAGAGAGAGAGAGAGAGCGGTGGAGGTAGCGGAGCAGTTGGAAATGGCAATGCCAATGGCACCAACATGATGCGATTCTACATCGATGATGCCCCCGGCTTCAAGATGAATCCCATCTTCGTCCTTGGCATGAGTGTCTGCTTCATTGCGTTTGTGGCACTCCTCCATGCCGTTCGCAAGATCTATGACTCGATCTACTTAGATCCTCTCTGCTCATGGAACTCTTCAGGTTAGCTAGCTGTCAGGCATCTTTTCTCTTGATTTTTGATAGCTTCTTTGGTGTAGTAATGTGCATCAGAAGCAAATCTAGTAGAGTATGATTTGTCAGAATCAACAAGTCTGATGTGAACAATTGTGCATCAGAAACAACAGGTTTAATACAATACATGATCATTTTTGCCTAAAGAGAGAGAGAGAGAGAGAGAGAGAGAGAGAGAGACAGAGAGAGAGACTTCATCCCAGCTTGGCGCCGGCGTGGGACCATTCATGCAGGCATCTCAGAACTCCTCCAAATAACTTAGTATGAAAGTAGATGAGCAGGTTGGGGTGCAAGTACAATCCCTCTACTTTTGCATGTCCTTGAGTGACCTCGGCCTTGCCATCTTTGACGTTTTCTACGTTGAACTTGCCTCAGCCACAACTCTTGTCCCTAGCATATTGAGCCGTGCGCACTGCTTCACACATCAAACCCTTGTGCCTCAACCTGCTTGCCGATAGCTGCAATTTATGATCACCATCTGCCGTTCTTCATCAGTAGTGGCTGCAACTCATGATCACCGTCGGCTCAGGACCACTACACAGGGGTTGGAGAGCAGAGAGTGATCCTTCGAACCTCTTCACGAGAGCATGGTGAGAGAGATTGGGATGAAGGGGGGGGGGGGGGGGGGCGGGGGTGAAGATAGAGCGAAATCGGGACTGACCAGGTGAAGATAGGGCTTTTTGGGGCCATGTCGAATAAGCTTCACTAGTAGCAGTATTGGTGATGGATCCTCCCTCGACTTCAACACTCATACTCTCTAATTTTGGCCCCTGCAAGTTTATTGCTTTGCCTTAGCCCTTGAATGGTCGACAAATACCAGGCCTAGAGAGAGAGCAAGCAAGCGGAGAGGTTTCATAAACTGTTATACCAGCTCTGCCGCTACTCTTCTCTTCTCGTTTCCTGGTTCGTCTGTAGTTTTCAAACGCTCAGAAGGAGGCCTAGAGACTTACTCTAAGAGAAAATGGGAGAAACTATAGCGAGGAGTTGTACAAAGATCAGCCTCTCAGCCACCTCGATGCCTCGTGATCCTCTGTTCACCAGGGTGCTTTGCAGAATTTTGATTATGCCTCGAATCGATCCTCATATTGTCCGCATAAATAAAGCTCTCATATGTGCGTGCGTGTCACTATGTGGAGAGAGAGAGAGAGAGAGAGAGAGAGAGAGAGAGAGAGAGAGAGAGAGAGAGAGAGAGAGAGAGAGAGAGAGAGAGAGAGAGAGAGAGAGAGAGAGAGAGAGAGAGAGAGGGGGAGGAGGTTTTTTAGCGTCATAGGATCAATCCCAAGAGACCTACTGAGTGCCAAAATTTGCATAATTTGTTGCAATGGCATGACTCTTTTATAGATAACGTAAGTCAAGCAAGTGAAGCTTACGTTCACCAATCTGGCCTCATCTGTTGAGAAAAACAAGCTAGCTAGCACACACAAACTGGGTGGGGGGCGGAGAGAGAGAGAGAGAGAGAGATAAATAAGTCTAGTGGCGATGATGATGATGATGATAATGGCACTTGTCTTCTCCACCTTGCTAGTCAACATGTGTGTAGCTCACTACAAATGCTCGCTCTACTGGCCAGAGCGACGAGAGACCCAACAATGGTAGGTACATTGTGCCAACCAATGTGCCATTATGCTTGTCGCATTGGTGCGATAAGGTTTCAAGCACCATCATCATTAAGCATGCAAATTTGTTATGGTGCTAGCTTTCAGTATCTGATTGTGTCAACCAAAGTGCCTTTATGCATCCCGCATTGATGGGATACGGTAAATCGAGCGCCAAATGAAAGGGCTTCATTCCACACCTCCTCTTATCATGTGTTCTTTGCTCATACAATGTTCAAAAGCATGTCACATTGGTGTAGTAAGGTTTTGGGCACCAAATGGGGGATGAGGGGGATGCACTCCTATCTTGATCCTCATTAGGAATCCTTTGCGCTCTCCTCCCGTATGATATTATGCATACCACGTAAACATGGTGTGTGCTTATGCGGTGTATTTCAAGCATAAAACAAGATAGCATCTAGAGATCATATTTAATTGTCTTTTTGTAACTGCATCATTACAATCACTCAATTTGATAACATTGACGTGTGTCTATCTCATGCAAAATAATTGCACAACTTAATTATATATTACATTTTACGTACCAAGGTATACTTATCTAAAGGTTATTCAAGAAGATGTGATGAGAATGCATCAAATTCTTTGGCTATGTGGAGTGAGCATGTTAGTTTGATCACACAACGGGTTAGTTTGGTCGCAGAGACACAGATTCAAGATGAAAATGATAGTCAAGATATAGGTTTAGTGTCTCTATATGAGTTAAAATAGGAGGAAACACCAATTAAAGCCTCATTTCAGATAGATGATCCCTTTGAAACAAGACTAGAAATGTGACCAAGTGTTGTTGATGGGGATGATAGCACATTACATATGGAGAAAGGGGAGGATATATTGTCCAAACCTAGAGTTTTTAGTTGCCTCAAGTATCATCATGTGCCACTATGAAGGCTCATCCACATGCGAGAGCTTGGGGCTTGAGATATGATGTACGCAGTGCTTTAAAAACTCTACATTTGCTAGTGAAGGATATATCAAAGGGTAGGGAGCATTCATTGTTTCTTCGAGCACATGTCAAAGGAGAAAGCACAAGTGACAGGTACCCTAAATAGTCTTTCAATATCACTGCTCTCTTTGCTCAATACAATAGTAGCTTATTTCTTTTTTTATATTGAAACGCCATTACGGAGAAGTGGGTTTTACCATGAGTATCAAGAAGATCTTGTTACACACCCTGAGTTGGAGTTCCTTTCTCAAAAGATGTTCCTTTGGGAGGGGAATCGTAGAACTATGGCTTGGCAAGTAGTCATCAAAGAAACGTACACCACTAACAAAAATTGATGCTACAAAGGTGTCAGCGATTTCTCTGTTAACACATTTGCAGCAAAAAAAAAAAAAAAAAAAAACACACACACACACACACACAAAGTTTCGCTCGGTTTTTCTATTTGCTCAGTAAATTTTGCTCGGTGTATGGTAAGACTCTGGTTGAAATCTTGGTGGTGCTGCTGGTTATGCCTCCATGGAATATATATATAAACATTCTAGTTTTTTTACAAAGGTTTTTTGTGACCCTTTTGGATGTTGGACTAAACGAGATTTTGTTGTACTGACATTGATTTTTTTCGGCATTGATAAACTAATGCGGTACTTGGGGTGTAATGTTTTGAGAAGGAATCATGCTCCCTACCTTTGTCTGAGAGGTGTACCATTTTTTAATAATTGGCTAATAAAAATGGATCTAATATCTGATAATGCTTCTAAAATAACTTTGAGGATAATGTGATGAATCTCATAAGGTTTCCATGGCATATTCCTTTGATTCTTTATAGGTTTAACCTTTTCAAAATTGGCAAAATACTGGTCGTATAAACATGGCTGAGTGCCAAATCACCTGATGGTTGTGGGGTTGCTAATCAGTAGGGTAAGGAGTGAATAGTATTCTGACTAGGGATGTTCGGGGCTGATAGTTTAGCTGCTCCTTTGATTCCAAGGGAAAAATTCTGATTGACATGGATCTGGTTTTCTACTTGTTGCTTGGATGCCTAGCTTAGATCTCGCCTGGACTGCCATAAAAACTTGTTATGTATATACATATTCTGGTTCTTTATGCTTTACTACTTGAGATTTGGCATAAACTAAGATTCTAACGGAGATGGGTATATTGTTACTCTGGCTTTGGCTGATACTTCTCTGGCTTGGGCTGATACTTCTTGGAGCTAATTATGGTATAGGGTGGTTGTTCTTAACATGGAAATTCTCACAGACATGGATTTGGTTTTCTACTTGTTGCTTGGATGCTTGGCTTAGATCTGGCCTGTACTACCATAAAAACCTTTTATGTACATACATATTAGGGTTCTTTATGCTTTACTACTTCAGATTTTGCATAAACTAAGATTCTGACCGAGATGGGTATAGTGTTACTCTGGCTCTGGCTGATACTTCTCTGGCTTGGGCAGATACTTCTCGAAGCTGATGGTTTTTAGATACTTTTACTAACTAAATGTGGTATGATATTATGGTATAGGGTGGTTGTTTTTAACTTACAGAGAATCTGACCTTGCTGCTTGTATGTTTTAATTTGATATATTTTTGATAAACATACTCATACACATACATTGGTTGTATGTAGTAATAGCTTGAAGTAGCCTGCTTTATGGCTAGCTTTAACTCTAGCTCTGGCTCTGGCTCTAGCTCTCACTAAATACTTATCTGACCCTGGCTGTTACATCTCTAAAAGGGAATCCTTTATGGTATCTGGAGTAATGATGATTACAAAACATCTAACCTTCACCTGTTGCTTGGATATCTTAACTAGATCTGGTTTTGTACATACTTATTCCACTACATCAAGTGAAGATGCTACCATAAAATATACTCTAGTTTGGATACTTTACTGTTTTCTTTGACTTACTATAAAATCTGACCTTCTACTTGTTGATTTTTTGAATAGGGCATGGTTGAGTAAGAGAGCATACCTTAATCGAACCTGCAAGAATAAGGAGATAAATTATAAAGATACTTAAAAGAAAATCATTGGTAGTTTGTAAATTGATGAAGTTCGGTATGAAGTTGTAACTGACTACCAAAGTCTTGTTAAAGTTCATTTTTTAATAAGAAAGTTTATTTGCAAAGAAAAGTTCAAACTTTGTGACATGGATAACAACTAGGATACCCATACATCACCTTCATACAGAGCCAATGCTAATAGAATGTTATGTTGTTCTATGAGTGCAGGTGAGGGCTACTCTCTTTGATTCAACTTTTTGGTTGCTTTATGGTTTGGAGTAATGGCTGCTGGTTTGCAGTTTGTAAAAGAATTTCTACATTTGTATGGTGACTTATACCAAACTGATGAGATTTATTTATACAAAATCATGTTGGTGTCTAAAGTTTGTTTTGTATAAAAACCTTGTATTTATCTGGGTACCTGGTCTTTGAACATATGTATGTTTGTCTGTGGATAATATATGTAGATAACTAAAACACACACAATTGGCACTTAGATCTAGTTTTACCACTGGGTCAGGACCAAGCTCCTAGAATTTTGCTAGGACAAATTGATCAGATTGTGCATTCAATCTGCTCTAGAGGGGTTAGACTCACATAGTGATTATGAATTATTTTTTATTGGTTGAAGGTTGAAGTGGTTATCAGATTACTATATTAAACCATTAGCATTAGGGCTTATTCTAAGATTCTCCTTTTATATTATTTCCTTTCGAATTTTTTCTAACTACGCCTCCTTCAGGCTATTTCCTTGTATCAGGGTTGGAATTGCCAATGGAGCCACTCTTTGAGAGCTTCACTGTCGGTTCTAAGATGTGTTCAAGATGCGAAAGCATCTGCTCTCATTGTGGCCTCATCTAGTAGTCCTACTACCTCCTTTATTCACACAGTCTCATCTGAAAAACGGGTCAAAACATTGGCAGTGTTAGTAAAAAACAGTAAGGATGGTGTTTCGGATGTTTCCAAAATTATTGCAAATCTCCCAACTATCTCTAAAGTACATAAAGAGGACTTTTCTAAGTTCTCATTTGATGGTGTTGAACTTGCTAATCTTCTCAAAAAGCAGTGTGGACTCAGCCCTAGTTTGGTCACCGCCTCAACTATTCCGATTCTCCCACCTACCAACAGTCTTTTCTGTAGAGATGCAGTAGTGTAGACGGTGGAGATAGTCTCAATAGGCAGAAACTGTCTCCTGGAAGCCGAACAGTGGACCAACTAGTAATTACCATGGTGGTTACCATAGTAACCTCAAGAGGCTATAAATAGGACCCATAACATTGTAATCGGGATGATTGTACGTTGGGCTGCTTGTACTCTTTGACTTCTTACTTCTAGTCTCTTGGTTCTAGTCTTCAAAGCTGTCTTGAGTTACAATCTATTCACTTGTAATTCTACTTTGTAATCATTACTACAATGGTCAATTGGGCTTTAGTCTGTGATATCTTGTTTTCGTTCTTCATAAACTCTGAATCTGAATCAGAAACATTTTTCCAGTCATTTAGTTAACTATTTCAATTCAGTTATTTTTCCAGTCATTTAGTTAACTATTTCAATTCAGTTAACTATTCCAGCTCAGTTTCTATATTCCATTCCAATTTCACTGGCTGAACTGATGACTTCCAGTAGCTATAAATTCTAACACGGGAATCAGCTATCTAAAGAGATCATCTCCAATTCCATTTTGGTGATCACGGTGGCTAGAGCTGTTTGCTCATTGACCAGAAGGATTCTCCTTGTTTGAATTTTCAACTGAAGATATGGCACCCAAAACCAGCCGTGGTCGTAAACCATCCTACCACGTTGACCCTATCCCTGAGGAGTCAAAAAGACATTCTGATCAAAAGACTAAACCGGGGACTGAAAGTGAGGCTCTAGAGGAGCACAGTCAAGTTGATGAGGCTAAGAGCTCTCAACACTCCAGTCAGTCCAGATGAAATAAGGGATGAGAGGGAAGAACGCAAGGCCAGGAGTTATT
The DNA here is from genome assembly GCF_014529385.1 of Adiantum capillus-veneris. Taxonomy (NCBI): domain Eukaryota; kingdom Viridiplantae; phylum Streptophyta; class Polypodiopsida; order Polypodiales; family Pteridaceae; genus Adiantum; species Adiantum capillus-veneris. The sequence continues at coordinate 119,272,168 of NC_140937.1, read as the reverse complement.
GAACCACACATGGGGATGAAGGACCAAGGTAGTCGCCACAGTTCCAGCAAAAAAGCAAGGGAGGAGACAAAAAATAAGATTGCAGAAGAAATCGACTGAGATGCAGATACGGACCATTACAAAAAAACTTCAAAAAGGAGTTAGTTTCCTAAGATGAGAAGAGGCTGCAACGATGCTGCTAGACATGATTACACCTCTTCATTGAAAATTTCTTTTCGCGTGTTTAAGGGTGGGAAGAAAGATGACACGGATGTTCATATCCAAGCCTTTGAATAGTATGTTGAGTTGAAAAACATCGATGAAGGTGACTGGGGGGAATACTTTCCTCAAACATTAAAGGAGACAGCAAGGAAATGGTACTACCATTACCCAGCTTTCCAACTTAGATCATGTAACAAACTACTCAAAGCTTTTCGACTGGAATATTCAGATAACAGAGGAGATGAGGATATCCTCTACAAACTTGATAAGATAAAGCAAAGGAAATTATCACTCAAAAGTTATGTTGAGCAATCAAGGAACTAACTAGGCAGCCTACAGGAACCACCATCAGGAAAACGGTTGCGGGCATGGTTTTTAAATGGTTTTCATAGTAAGAAGCTTAGGGAATAGGAGGTTCCTACACCAACAAAGAAATTTAATGATCTGGTGCAATGAGCCCTGAAGCTGGAACAGTAGGCTAAGAAGGAAATAAGTCATAAGAAGAGGAGGTCCAGTGGTAGCAGTACTTCTACTGAGAGCTCTGATTCTAGTAAGTCCTCCGGTAGTTCTGAAAGGAGCTCGGATGAGAAGAGCAAATACAAGGCTAAGAAGGGGTCTTGGTCTAGAAAGATTGATGAGATGGCCCGACAGATTGCTGAAATCAATCAGACCAGACAACCAATAAGAAGAGTGGAAACCTGGTGTTCAAAGTGTAAATCCAAAGATCACGTTTCCAATGAATGTCCACAGTGTACTTACTGCAAATCTTACGGCCATCAATGGAACAACTAAGGCATTCACATTCATCAGTTTAAGAAAGGGAAAGATCTGTCTGTGGTTGCATTTACAAATGCTAAACCAATAAAAGTGGACACTACTAGTGTACCCCAAGAAGAGAAATTAGGTATCAGTGGTGCTTGTATGGGGTGTGGCCGATACCAAGGGGGTAATATCCGAGGCCAGGGTCGTGGTAATTTTCAGAATCGAAGTCTGAATTTCTATACTTGTGGTAAGTATGGGCATTTTGTGGCTCAATGTCCAGAAACACCTGTTACTTCGGCTACTGAGGCAAAAGCCCTAGAACCAATTCCTTTATGAGTGGTTACGTGCAGCAAAGGGTTAGTGATTGAGGAAATCCCAGATAACACAGCGAAACCCCTCAATTCTAAAAGTAGAAAATGGGCTCAGTAGAGAGAGATGTGGAAAGCCAAGGGTAAAGAAAAGGTGGTTGATGAATGGTAGGAGCAGAGAGATTTGGCAAAAAAAATCACAGAGGATTTAGCCAAGAAGTTTCCAGAGAAGCTAGAGAATTCTGATGCTTAGGTCACTCAAAAGATACCAGCAAAGTCTTCTGAGAAAGCACAACCAGATCATTCAAGGTCTAGAACACATGAAACCATGTTGGCTACAATTCAATGATTGATGGAAGAATTAGGGACTGATAAGGGAGCTGAAAGCACTAGAACAAAGGCATGGTATTGTGTAGATACTACTGATGTCGGGTTGTTCGTACCGCACTCTAGCCCTGCTGGAGAGATGAATTCTAGGGAACGAATGGCGGACAACATTTTTTTTTCTTCAAAAACTCCCTCTCTTTAATCATAATCCGCACTCCCTCTATTATTTTCCCCTCCCCTTCCTTTGCCACACACACCCCTCTCTCTCTCCTTCCCCCCCTTACTTTCTTTCCACCAGCGGGCCGAGCCTGACACCCCCCCCCCCCCCCCCCATCTTTCCCCCTCTCTCACTACCCCCATTTCCCCCCCCTTTCTTTCTCTCTTTCCTTCCTCTCCCTCGTTGTCTCTTATGGTGTGTGAACCACCCTAAGGGGAGCCTAATAATACATCTTTTTTTCTTTATATATATTCCACCTTGACTGCATTAAGAACCCCCCCCCCCCCCCCCCCCCCCCCCCTTCCTCGCTCAAACGGCCGAAAGGCTAGCCTACCCCCCCTCACCATCTCACCCCTTTGCGCGTCCTCTCGGACCAGGCCATAGGCCGTACGGGATGACCCTCTCCCTCAACCCCCTCACCCTCTCCCTCACCTTCTCAAGCCTGACATCGCTCACTCTCTCACACTCTCTCTCTCGCTCTCGGTGTCGGTGCAGACAATCCCGCAGGCGCAGCCATAAGGGAGCTCACACACACACACACACACACACACACACTCACACTCACACCCCCCCCCTTCAGTGCTGCCGCCGCTCGTCATCCCCATCTCCCTCCGCAGTAAAACCGTATATATATATATATATATATATATATATATATTATTCACTTACTAAAAACCCACCTCCTACTCCCGTTCCCACACACTCATACAAGCTCTCTCATCACACACATATTCACCCGCAATCACACATATATTTATCCGCATACACACACACAAAAACTATACATATACATACACGTACACCATACATACACCCATACATGCACACACGCATATACGCACTCACAACAAAAACAAGAAAAAGAAAACAATCAACATCGACGTCAAGGAAGAAGGAGGCCAACTCGCGCGTCGCCAACACCAAAACAAGAAATGGCACCAAAGGCACGCCCCAGCCAGCACGGAAAGGAGGTAATTCAAAACATCTCGACTTCTCACAACAAAAACAGACTCTGGCAACACTAAAACCTCACACCGACCACCCGAACCATCGACAAAACCCTTGTAAATACCCTAAAACCCCACTCTTCCCTAAAACCTAGCCATGGCTAGTGGATTGTAAAAAATCTCCCCATCCCACCATTCCTCTCTCTATCCCTACCTACTCTCTCTCTCACTAGAGAGGCATTTAGGCCTTCTACAGCAACCAAAGGATACTTGCAATGACCAATGGATACCTCTCAAGCCTATATAAATTAGAGGCCTCCGCTTAGCACAAAAGGAGACATAAGAGAGAACAATACACAAGGGGGAGGAGACACAAGAGAGAAAATTACACAAGGGGGAGGAGACACCCAAGAGAGACACACACAAGTGTAGGAGGAGCATACTAGCTCCATGCACTCTACATTGTAAGCACCACTAAGCACGTAGTGCACCCATGATTTAGAGCTAATGGCATCATGTTTGGTTGCAATATTTGGGCATTTTAGCATGGGCAACATCACCATCTCCCCATGATTCATTACACCACGTTGAGTCACTAATCACGACCACTCTATGCACATGAAGTAGTCGCTACTCTCAAGCAACATGAGCACGCTTGGATTGAAGGCATCACTCCCAATGTTGGTGATTGACGTCCTCGGTGGTTGCATCGTTTGCTATTCCCATTCAACTAACCCACCCCGCTAACTCCAAGCCTCGCCATGCACCATATGGCACAAGTGTTCAGGTACACCCCTAATGCTAAGAGCCAGGTTTTGTAGTCGTCAAGACCATCATTTGTAAGTATCTTCATTGCCAATAACGGGTGTAATGTTGTCTTGATCTTTGGGGTCCATTATCGATTTTGATTTCCTAGGATTACGGGATGTTTTGCTTCTTGTATATCACCCTACTCGTGCTCCATCATGTGCAATTTCTCCCACCAATCAGTGTGCCTTGTTTTGAGCTCTTCATGTACCTCTCTTGTTGCACACGCTAATGATCAGTGATTAGGCATCTTTTCTAAATGTGAACGTCTACTACACCACCATTTCATGTTGATTACCTAGAGGGAATTTCACGTTTGCTACCCTAGTCCATGTATGTATGCGTCCTAGCCGCATTTATGCTAGGTGGTGCCCCTTCCTACCCATAGGATCACTCCTACCTCGAGATGATGCTTGAGGATGTTCAGGCTATGTGTGGTGTAGAGGCCACCCCATATGGCATGTCATTTCCAGACATCACTACCAATCCTTCAAGTTGTGATAGCAACTCCGATCATGAGAAGGAGGAAATGTCAAAATTTGTGACAAAATTCAAAAACTCACGATGGAGTTAGAGGATATTAGAAAAACTTTTCCTGAAGCAACGAATTTCATCAAACAGTGAAGGAAAGCCGAGGCGGAGACTAGAGCGGTTGACTTGGCTGTTTTCAGATATGATGAAGTGCCAGTGATCCAGGTAGATTATAAAGTTAGGAAACAGTGGGAGCCACTATCTAGTGTCATACTGGATGGAGGAGCAGGGGTAAACATCTTGGGGGCACATCTTCAGCAAAGGATGGGAGTTATAAATCTGAAACTTGCACCTTTCAAAGTTCAAATTGTGGACCATCGAGTAGTGCAGGCAACTGGTATAATAGAAGGTATGCAGATAACAATGGGCAAGGAAAAGTTCAAAACTAGCTTCCTAGTATTAGACGTGCAAGGCGCGTATGGGATGCTATTGGGGCGCCCATGGTTGCAAACTTCACAGGTTGTTCATGAATATGCTAATTAGACTCTGACAATACAAGGTGTCAATAACAGAATTCAGATTCAGACGAACGACACTAGGAGCTGGAAAAAGGAGCTGAAACCTGAAGAGCTTTGCCAGAAGTATAAGGTGAAGAAAATTGAGAGAATGCTAGCAACAATGAATATTTTTTCATTAACCGAGATGGATCTCAACGTAGTGTTACTAGACAAAGATCAGGATGAAAAGAAAAAGAAGCAATTTTCGGACCAGTTGACTGAGGAGACTTTGGAGAACGGCCAGTTCAGCTAACTAGAAGGCTAGAAGAATCAATTAATTCCAATATACCAGTGGATTTTGAACAAATACATTTGGAAGAAGTTACCAAAATCCAGAATAGCGGTTCAGAGCTCAGGGGACCATCCTGGGATTACACTGAGGAGTCAACCAAGAGAAAAGGCGGAGGGCCTAACTAGCTACTTCCAAATGATCAAGAAATAGAGGAATGGAATTTAGGTTCTGAGGAAAATCCTAGATTGATCAAAGTCAACAAACATCTGAATCCTAAGATGAAAGAGAAGGCCCAACATATGTTCCAGTAGTACAAGGATGTGTTCGCATGGGAACATACTGGTCTTAAAGGAGTAGATCCAAGAGTATATCAACATCAAATGCCATTGAAACCAGATGCTAGACTATTACAGCTGCAGCGATACCAAATGAATCCAAATTATGCTAAGGAGTTCAAGAAAGAGATTGATAACCTTCTAAAGATTGGGTTCATAATTGAAGTAGCTAGTAGTGATTGGTTATTCCCTATTGTGGTGGTACCCAAGAAAAATGGAAAGCTTAGAGTGTGTGTGGATTACAGAAAGCTGAACGCTCAAACTATTAAGGATCCATTTCCATTACCCTCCACGAATATGTTGCTTGTTGAAATCGCAAGATATGAGATGTATAGATTTATGGATGGTTAAAGTGGCTATAATCAGTTACAAATTGCTCCTAAAGACCGGAGTAAAACCACTTTTATTACTAGGTGGGGAGTATCCATGTATTTGGTAATGCCATTTGGTCTTTGCAACACATCAGCCACTTTCCAACGATGTATGATGGAAATATTCAGTGAATTCCTTCACCAATTCCTTGCCATTTTTATGGATGATTTTAATATATATTCAACGGAGTAGAAGCATTTACTTTTTCTTGAAATGGTTTTTTAGTGTTGTGAGGAAAAACAGATCTATTTGAATCCATTCAAATCTGTTTTCTTAGTCTGGAAAGGACATCTACTAGGACAAGTAGTGTCCAGGAATGGTATAGAAATGGCCAATGACCAAATCCAGTGTGTCCAACAGGCCAAGGTGCCTCGGAATGTGTCTGAGTTAAGCTCTTTCTTGGGATATATCAATTTTTATCAACAATTTGTGCACAAGTTTGCTTCCCGGGCATTACCTTTGTATGAACTTACAAAGAAGACCAGCAAGTTCAGTTGGATTGATGAATGTGAGGAGAGTTTTCATAATTTAAAGAAGTTTTCAGAATTTAAAGAATGCTATTATCAGTAAGCCAGTTCTTTGACAACCAAATTGGGATGTCATTTTTCAAGTACATGTTGATGCTTCAGGACTGGCGATAGGAGAAATACTGGATCAGCCAAAAGGAAGAACTGATTATCCAATATAGTTTGCCAATCACAGGTTCAGTCAGTTTGAACAAGGGTATACAACTACTAAAAGAGAAGCCTTAGGGATGGTTTTCAGTGCTATCAAATTCATACATTATTTGTTGGGCAAGCTATTTCATTTTTATGTGGATCAGCAGGCCTTATTAATTTTTATCAATAAAGTCATTATTCAAGGCAGGCTGATATGCTGGATGATGTTCCTGATGGAATTTGATTTTTGTATCTTCTATAAGCCCGATAAAAACCATTGTGGTGCTGATTTCCTGTCGAAGAGTATGGATGGCTACTCTGAGGTGTCTTTAAGAGACGAGCCAGTGGATGCAAAATTATTTTAGGTAACAGCGGCAGAATCAATTGATCTAGAATTGTATGAGGTATATCAGATTCTTTCTAAGGGAGCAAATTTCCCAGATAACTCGACTCACAATCAGAAGAAGGCTCTGATTATTAAGAGTATAAAGTTCACCATCATTGGAGGATCACTTTACGGACTAGGAGTCAATGGGGTTCTTTGCAGATGTGTGCCTATGGAGGGACGAATGCAAGTTATTTTGGAGTCACATTATGGAGATTCTAGGGGACATTTATCTACTGAGATCACTTCCAAAAAGACTCTACAGGCTAGTTTGTGGTGGTAGACTTTAATATATGATGTCAGCAGCTTTTGTAAAACTTGTGATATATGCCAAAGAATGAGTAGACCCATTGCAACAGATATGACTCCTCTCACACCGGTTCAGCCCCACTGGGTCTTTTTATGAAATGGGGTCTAGATTTTATGGGTCCCTTCAAGAAAATTACTCCAAGGAAGAATAGGTATATATTGATGGCCACTTGTTATGTGATGAAATGAGTAGAAGCTAAGGCTCTTCCCGACACAGAAAAATCCACTGCTATGTTTCTATTTGAAATATTGTTTGTCGATACGGATGTCCTGTGGAGATTGTGTTACAGAAGGATACTCATTTTATCAATGACACTATGGATATTCTCATGGATATTCTTTCAGTCAAGCATCGTAAATCAACACCATATTATCCTAGATTCAATGGGCAAGTCAAAAGCAGTAACAAGACTGTCAAGACTATTCTCACTAAGATTGTGGAGAAAGAGCCACACTAATGGGATTTGAAACTTCAAATAGCTATCTAGGAATATCGTACAGCTTATAAGGTCACCACGAGATTGACACCATTTAGAATGGTGTATGGCACCGAAGCTATTGTGCCTATTGAATTTGTCATACCCAATCTCAGGATGGCAGTCAAGTATGGGCTAGATTTTTAATCATAATCTGAAACAGGGACTGGAGGAGTTAACACAGTTGGATGAGTGAAGTTAGAGGGCTATGCTGGAACATGAAATTGTTCAGCAAAGAAGGAAACATTGACATGACAGACAAATCAAAGTCAGGGAGTTTCAGAAAGGAAATTTGGTTCTGTTATATCAATCAAATCCTAAGAAACTGAACTTAAAGATAGCTTGGGCATGTCCATACAAAGTTGATCGGGTGTTGTCCAATGGCATAGTAAGATTGAAATATTTATCTGGATTATCATTGCGAGGAATATATAATGGGGCTAAAATCAAGCTCTATTATTCAGAAGACAGAGAGACTTTCAAAAATAAGGGTACTGGTAGTCTGGGAACTAAGGACCAGGAAATTCCCAAATTAGCTATTTTAAGCCTTTTTCATGTACAACCACTTCTAGAGCCAGTCAAAAGGTCAGAAAAGTCCCAGTATGATAACACCATGGCAGTATCAAAATCAGTAAAGTGTCAAAATCAATATCAGCTTTTATGGGCAAAAGGGCCAGTTGGACTATTAGTGGTAATCATTTCAGAGAAGATGGAGAGGATTAGTCAATGCATATGTTCCACGTCATTTGGGGTGCACAGGACTCTAATAACGGTAAGTAGTAGAGCTTTTATGGTGCGAACACGTATAGCAGTAAGGCGCATAGGTTTTTTTTCTCGTAAATCTCCTACGATGTCTGCCTACTGTTATCCATTCGCCATTGCCAAGCTCTGAAGGTTTGTCACTACAACCACAAACTTCTTCGCCTACGGAAACTGCTGATTACTCTCTATCCTTACGAGCTACACCAGGATATAGATTTGAAGATTCAAGTAAGTCCTCTTCTTCTCCCTCTACTGATTCGTCGTCTTCACAGTGTATGGGTAGGAAGAAAATGTTGGAAATAATGCAAGAGACTATAGAGGAAACCCAAGCACTTATTGTTGTTGCAAAAGCTTCTCTTCCACTTATTCCTCAGAGTAAAATACAATGGTATGTGTTTACTAAGAAAGTCAAGACGTTACTCTGGCTGTGGGATTTGCATGTGGTTGTGCAAGCTGCAAGAATTGAGTTTGACACAGCTATCATTAGACAGGTTCTTGATACCTTCAATGTGGAATATGGAAGTGCTATGGTCTATGGTAGAAAAGTATCGGTAACACGTGAGAATATTGCTTTTGCATTTAAGATGCCAAATGAGCCAAAGCCATCTGTAGCAACAACATAACAGATCAGTGCAGCTCTGAAAGAAGATGATGTTGCCAAGAAGAAACGCAAAGCCAATGCACAAGGGGTTCCAGTAGCAGGTATGGACATTCCTACTTCTCACCACTTTGTAGTTGAAGCTGTGAGTCTAAAAAACAACCCAAATGTTGGCGGATACGCAGCGACGGACGTCAGCACAACGAGAACTCACCTAACAAGATTTGTCAGCTAAGGACGAAGATCGACCCGCAGGCGCGTGGAAGCAAGCATAGGGTGTCAATCTACACTCGACTGACTCTCGACTATTTCCTACAGAGGTCTCTACCCAATGTCTAAGCTACAACCTTCAGGAGTTCATAAGAGGAGATTTCCTACAACGCGTCCTAGAGCCAAATACCCATCAAACAGTCTTGAAATCCATAGAACTTGAAGGAGACCCTACTAACACCAATAGGTCGCTCTCCCTAAGGTCCATGAACCAAAATCCCAACCCAAAGCACCCGATGCAAAATTACGTAGGATGGCTGGCCGAAATTTGCGGGTCATTGTTTCCGAAAACTAAAGTGCCTAATGTGTAGCTCTACTCAATGCGAACGCGTGGATATGCTGAAATGCGAAAACGGATAACGTATGCTCACCAAATCACCAGATGAAGCTCGTAGGTCGAGCTCGCAAAACCAGACCGTATGCCCGAAATTTAGGTCTTGGCGCGTAGCTCTCGTTGGGGGCAACACGGTGCACTTCTCCGCACTCTATTCCGATCACCGGTGCGTGCATAGCGTCTAGATGAAGCTCTTACTCTCTCTCGTACATAGTACGCTCACTCAAAGACAATACTTTTTCAAAATGACAAAGGTTTTTTATTAAAGTCAAAAAGTGGTATAAATACCTTACAATCTCAAACCCTAATGTTCCAATTTAACCATCTACTGAATCTAAATGTCAAAACTGGGATGCAATCTGGAAACTTCTGTAAGCCCCAATATTTACAAAGGTGAAATGTCGGGTTTACTCAATAAATGAATAATTACAAAAAATAATAATCCTCCGAGCAATCATTTTCCGTAGGGTGTGTCCAGCCTCTAACACTCCCCCCCTCCTTGTTCATGTCGTCCCCGACATGGCTGTTGAGCTACTTCTTCATCGTAGGCTTTCTCTCATCGTTAAAAGTGAGTCATATCTTGCAAGTTGAGCTAGTAGTGTCGGGCCAAATATGTCGGTGTTGATTGTGAAGAAGCCGGTGTAGAAGGCTTCTTCAAAGGCATGGAGGTGATAAGATGGCAAAAACATAATCCTTTAATACAATGCATGTGTCACCTATGAGATGGCTGACCAGCCAGATCGTATGCACATCTGTATGTATCTTGAAAGAAGAAGATATTGTCTATTGACTGTCCTGGTTTGAATGTCTCAAAGACTGCCAAAAGTGTTTTACATATCTTTCTCATCATGATGCAAGATAGGTCAGGCGAGCTAGTGAACAATTTGAGGGCACTCGTTAGGGTTTTCACCATGTATTGCTCACCTATTCTCTCGCCTACCTTCGAGCCTGGTAGCTTCGGGTAATTTAGCCAAGTGGGTTGGCTTCTCTGCAATAGCTCATGTGCCTTCCATGTCCTCATCCTTGGTAGAGGGTAGAAACTGAGGTTATCTCTAATCGCTTTAGGCACCTCTACTAGATGGATTAGATATTGGGGATATTTTGTAAGCCATGCCTTTCTTCACCTGGGTTGAGAGTCTACTATCAGCTTGCCTCCTTCAGGCTTGGAGATGTCTGTTGTGTACAATGGCACTGTTGGCTCCTCTCTGATCTGCTTATTGATTGTGGCACCTTCATATTTCAGCAGAGGATATGGGAGAGAGGGATGTAGCCATTCACGCCAAAGGTTGTTGGCATCTATCTTCTGAATAGTCATTAATTTAAAGACCCTCTGCTCCCATTCCAAGGCTTCTTTGGCTATGTCTCTGACTGCCACTTCTATGGCCTTTTGCAGCTTCTCTTCTTCTTCTTGGGTCAGATCTTGTGGCTCTTGTGAGGGTTCCACAAGGATTTCCTCTTGCATGGTGGTGTCCACGGGATCTGGCACATTCTCTATGTTTATTCCCTCCATGGCTGCTAGCCCAGTGACAAACTGCTGCTCTTCGGTTTGTTGTTGGCCTCTCAGTTCTTCTATCTGCTTTTGAAGTGTCTTCTTTTCTTCTTCCGCTTGCTCTCCCATATTCAGAAGGAGGTCGTTCAGATCTACATTTATATTTTCTGCCTCCTCAAGCTTTCTCTTGATGTCTTCTAGCTCATTTTGCATGGCCTTGTGCTCTTCTTCCAGTCGGTTCTTCATTACCATAGAGCCCTCACCCAACATCAGCCTTTGCTGCTTCTCCAATGTTAACTCCTTTTGAAGCTCTTTCATTTGTTCTTCATATAAATCAATCTCTGAAGTAGTGTGAGTCAAGCTAGGAGCTCTTACTCTGGCAGGAGATGCGTGTAGCTGTTGGATGGTTTGATCTTTGACTTTAATCTGGTCTTTTAGCTTGATGACCTCATCCTAGATCGCTTCATGCTATATCTCTACCTTCTCTTTGGCATTCCTCAGGGCTTCCACCTCCCTTGATTCTTCAACAAGTTGTAGGGTTAGGTTGTCCCTTTCCCTCTCTGCATCTATTAGTGACTTGCTGATTTTTCTGTATTCTTCTTCAGCTCTTTGAATTCTTTGATCTGCTGCTTGATTTTCTCGTTCCATCTCCTGGCATCTTTGTAATGTCCTGGCCAGACTGGCTTGCAGCTCTGCTTCTTTCTCTACATGCTCTTGGTCCTGTTTTTGGAGAGAGTCAACTTCAGCCTTAATTTGCACTTCAGTGGTTTTGAGATTAGCAATCTTGCTTTCGGTGTCCAATGATTTTGCCCCGGTTAGCTTGTGCATCACCACATCCCAGTCATTGGTAGGTGGCTGTAAGTCCACTGTATCAGTGGCCATCTCTTTTAGTTCTACTAAACGCAGGCTCTGCATCTGTTCTTTGGGCCTTGTGCTTGCCAGCTAAAATGCCATAGTGGCTACCTCTTCTTGTGAATACCCCACAGCTAGTAGATCAAGGAATGTGCTAAACTTTCTTTCCTCTGGCTCTGGATGCTTATCTTTGGGCTTAACTTCTTCTTTCTGCTCTTCCCCTTGTCCATTTTCTTACTTAGAATCTTTGTGTTCATCAGATGTGTCTAGCTCCTCCTTTTGTTGGGTTTGTGGAGGGCTAAGAGGAGGTGGTGATGGCGATGGGCTAGATTCCCTGCTTGATGGTGGAGTTGCTGGCTTTCTTTTGAAGTCCCTGTCTGCCTTTGTCTTTCTCTCTCTCTCTCTTGGCCTTCCTGCTCTTCTAGCAGTTGCCGTCGTACTTCATCCACTTCTTCTTCGGTGAAAGGGACATTTGGGATATTTTCTATTGTAGCATCTAGGATCTCAAAGTTTTTGATGTAATCTTCAAACCGATCTTTGTGCACCCTTCTAGATGATCCCGACATGGCTTCTAGTGAGGGCTTCCACAACTCACTCAAATCTCCTTTTAGTGCTCTCTCGGCTCTGAAGCTTTCCATCAATCTTTCAAGCCGTGCCACTTTCTGTGATTTGGTCTCCTTGATCAGCACTTGTATAGTTTCTTTCTTTCCTTTCTTCGGCTCTGGCGACTCTTCTAGCACAGTCTCTAGCCGGCGCCTCAACCTTGTGGCTACTCTGGGTGCCTTGGGCAGTTCTTCTTCTTTATCTTCTTTGAGCCTTATCCAATCATTCTGTGATGGAGGGTTAGGCCAGTTTCCCTTGGCATGCAATGCTCCATAAACCACTTTTGTTATTAGCTCACCTGGCACAATGTAGGTGGGATTTTTGTTGCCCATCTTCACCAGGTTGTCATGGATATAAGAAGCCTAATTTATCACCTTTGGCTTGCTCTTTTGCATTGCCCAGGTGAAGGTGGTAGCAATGGCTCCAGCAGCATTTTGTACTTCTGTGGCCGCTTTGTACACATATGGAAGTACTGGTTGTAGAGCTAGATCATGATAGTCACTTTAGGGTTTGCAATGTCTTCAAAGGTGTAGTTGTTCTTCTTTTCTGAGTACACCTTGACTTCATCTCTTCTCTTGGTCAATTTAGGTCCAATTTCAACTTTGAAAAAGCCATCAGGGTCCTGGGGACTATCACTCTTTTTGGTCAAAGTTTGCTCTTATTCTGACTCAGAGGAACATGGTCCCAATCCATGTTGGGAGGCAAAACTAACTTTTCTTGGTATCAATAGGATTAGCGTGATTAAGAGGTACTATTGTATCAATTTTTTTGAGAAAGGACCTTTGGATTTAAAATTAGGTCAGTTTTGACACCTACTTAGAATGCTTGGTAGTTTTGGACTTTTGGCTTGATTTTGGATATTCCAATTCAGTTCTGAAATGATCACCAGAGTCCCTGGAATGTTCCTTAGATGTGGTGTAAGTTTTGCATCAATCTATTTTAGAGGAATATGGATCACAATCCATGTACCTAGTTGGCAGATTGAGCCGAGACTTTGGTCATCCAAAAGTGGTCTCCTATGCTAGGGTAAGCTGCCGATGAAGTCTCATTGCTTTTGGGTTAGCCGTTAGGTGGTCACTTCTACCTGTAGGTCTCTACTGCTTGCTTTCTATGTGAACCATAAGCTAGTTTTCACGACAAAACAACAAACATGCACGAAAAGCTCAAAGTGGTGAGCCTACCTCTCATGTCTGGAGCCCGTCGGGTGGTCGTGCGCGTCGTAGAAAGTGTTGGAAGTCTCGTTCGCTCTAGGTGGCAGAAGCTCTCTCTCAAAAGTCAATAGTGGAAATGAGCTAAAAATGAAGTGAAAATTTCTTATAATGGGGGTCCCCGAACCACTTTCCGTGAAATTTGACATGTGCTCCCAACTTCTTGCGAGATGCGGTTTAGGCTCAAAAATTTCTAGATTTGGACTCCATTTGCCCAGTTTTGAGAAATTTGACGTTTCGGTCAAAATCTGGCCAAAACACGCTTTCCGCCCCATTCTCATAATTGCACCCCCATTGTAACATAGGTTTTCCTATAGTCACTGATCATCCCCATATTTTTTTGTTTTTCATTACGACCGTTTTTCACTTGCTTTTTGTATTTTTGAATTTTTTCTGCCGAAAATTAGTAAAATTAAAAGGAAAATACCAAATTAAAACCATAAAATTCCCAAAAATCATAATAAATCAAAAACATTGCCACAAAACATTATACACACTCGCATACAATTTTTATGGCCAGATTTCTCCGTTTTACCAATATTTTGCTCGAAAAAATTGCTATTTTTGCCTATATACACACACCTAGGGGCTTGATTTGGCATTTGGCCCCATATAATTGTAGATTCATACTGTATAAGGGCATATGTACTTGGGTTAGTTCAGAAAATTTCGCAATCAAATGACAACCCTTAAAAATAGTCGAAAAACATGTCCTTTTTTGCTCTTTCTGCCATTGGGTCTGCATTTGAGAATGCCTCCCCACCTCCTAGCCGAAGTCCTCCCGGACGACAAGGTATCGCGTGTATGTGCCGTGCATGGATTAAAAAAATTGTGCTAATGCTTGGCTGTGTAATGTGGCCCTATATTATGCATACTCCGTCAATGCATGCAAAAATTAATGCTGTGCAAGAGGAGGATATAAGCAAGATGCTTATTGGCATTCGCCGTCCAGGTTTCGTGTTTGTTGTTGATTTAGTTGGCAGCTTTTCTTTGCAAGTAAAAGTTGTAACTCTACCGCTCGCTGTTTGATCGTCTTTCTTGCAAAAGTCGCCTGGTTTGCCGCTACAATTGATATGGCCGTAGTCGTCTTCGTGGAGAGAATTTTCGATGCGGAATTGGTCATAGACTTTGTCTCTTTTGCTTTCCATTTTTAGCTTTGCTTTGGAGGTCTTTGTAGGTGTATTTCTACTTCCTCAATTGTCATTGTTTTGTTGTTGATTGGCACCCACATAAACCGGTTTTCCGGTTTCATATGTTGTGTGTCTCTGCCTTCCGATGTTGCTTGTACTGAAGGGAGTTCCCTTTGCTTTGGTTTTGGGATCCAAATGTGAGTCGCATTTAAGTTGTTGCTGAGAATTTTCTTTGGGATCCATATCTGTTTGATTCCCTTGGTTTTTGGCTGAACTGTCTACTTCGGTTGACTTCTTCTGTTGTATTGTTGTTTGTCTGCCATGTCATTTCTATCCTTCCGCACCCATACTTGTTTGTCGCGTGTTGCTAACCTTGATCTTGACACGGCGGTCGGTGGTGTTTTATGTTTGGAGTGAACATGTTGTTCGCCATGTTGTTCTTTAGTGGCACCCATCCTTTTGGTTCTTTATCCAGTGATTGTGTTGCTGGAAGATGGTTCTTCCGTGGTTGTTGAGCAAAGGATATCACCTGTTGTTCTTGTGCATGCTGAATTTTGACTGCATTCGCATTCCAATCTATCTGCACATTATACTCTTTTTGCCAAGGTTGTCCCAAAAACATGGGGTGTTGTGTGCTTTCATCCTCAACCACATAAAAATTGTGTGGGCAAATATATTGATGTACTTGTACATGCAATATAGTCCAGCCCAATGTTTCTAGTGAATGTGATGTACTACTTTCCAGCACTTGTGGAGTAGGATGTAGTTGACCTTTGAGCTTGAGCTGTTTGTATAATCTATAAGAGATTAGATTTGCTTGAGCTCCAGAATCAAGCAAGGCCGTTGTTACCATATACATGTGGTAGTGATGTGTGTGAACACACTAGGACCACCGGGGCATTTTTTCCCTCTTTAGGAGGTTTTTTCCCCCGAGCATTGTATATACGCCCATCACTCTAGGGCTATCGATCTTTCCATTGTACACTAAGTAACACACTCTCTATTGTGTGCCTTGAGCTTCCTTCGTCTTCTCCAAGCTGTGTGTGTTTCTCTGCAACCCTAATTCCAACAATTGGTATCAGAGCAGGTCACGTCCTCCCGGGCTTAGTCGCCAGCTGCTCCAGCACACGCCTGCTCACTTTCTCCGATTTCAATGAGCTTTGGCGAGCGTTCGCAGGTCGAGAAATATTTTGGGCTCATTTCGGCCTCCGTTTCCACTACAGGCAGTACTGCACAGGCTATTTCGCCATTTTGTGCAGAATTTCTGTCAGTGCCGTTTTCTGCATAACAGGTGCCTTATAGTCTTCTACGGTTTGTGCTATATAGCACAGGTTGTTCCCACTTCGTTTCTCCTATTTTCGGGCACTTTTCACATCAGGTGCAACATTTACCATGGCTGACAACAACAACACAGATGTGTTCAAGATGTTTGCTGCTGAGGATAGGTTGGATGGGGACAACTACCCTATGTGGGCTTATATGATGCAACATGTTCTTGTGTCAAAGGGTGTCTGGAACATTGTGCAGGGCATTGATGTACGTCTTGGTTCTGAGGATGTAGGCGATGTTGAGGATGTTGCAGGTCTTGCTGCAAGGATTGCAGCTGTTAGAGTTGTTTTGCCTACGGCAGAACAAGCTCGTTGGGATGTTAAGGATGTGCAGGCTCATGCATTGATTGCGTTGTCTATGAAGCGCACCATTGTTCCTCACATCCGTTCAACAAAATCTGCAAAACAGGATTGGGATATTTTAGCAGGTCTTTATGCAAGCCGCAATGAGGCTAAAATTGCTTTGCTGCGTAAAGAGCTGGAGTCGAAGATTATGCATGAGGAAGATGATATGGACACTTTCCTTGCTAGTGTCAAGGATATCAATGAGCAGCTTATTTTTGCAGGTGAAGTCATTTCAGAAAGTTCCCTTGTGCAGACTGTTCTTGATGCCTTACCAGATTCCTACCAGACTTTTTCTAGTACTTGGAGACTGACGACCCAAGGAAATCCCTAAGTTGTCAAGTTTGATGCATTATGCACATTGCTGTTGCAAGAGTCACTTTCCAAAAAAAACAGGACTAGGCAGCGTGCAGTTGAACAGGCGTGTTTTTGGCTGTTTGGCATATGCTTTGGTGCCACAAGTGCAGTGCAGAAAATTGGATGATAAGGTTGTCAAATGTATTTTTGTTGGTTATAGTGCTGAAAGCAAAGGTTACAGGTTGTATCATCCACAAACAAAATGTATTCTGGTTTCTCGGGATGTAGTTTTTGTGGAAGATTCTGTTCAGCCCTTGCTGTCATGTACTAGAGACAGTAATGTAAGCTCACAGGGCATTTATGACACTTTGTTGCCTCTTTTCAGTGGTGGAAATACGAATGTAAGTTCCAATGAGGTAAATGTTTTAGATCAGCCTATTACTGATGCAGATGTACATGATGTACTTGATGAGGAAAGGGCTGAAAATGAGCAGGCTAGAGGTATGCCAAAATGGCTGGTGCACACTTTGTGTGACAGTAAATTGGATGCACCTTTGTCTAGTCGTACTCGTTCAGGCTCTCACCATGCATCTTATGCATCAGATTGTTATGCTTTGACTGTGTCTAGTTTACATGATGTTGAGGAGCCTCTGCCTTTTGGTGAAGCACAGAATTCAGAAAATTGGATGGCTGCCATGCAATCAGAATATGATGCACTTATAGAAAATGACACATGGACTTTATGTGATTTGCCTCCTGGAAAAAAGGCCATTGGTACGAAGTGGGTTTACAAGTTGAAACGCAAGCCAGATGGTGAGATTGATCGCCATAAGGCTCGACTTGTTGCAAAGGGTTATGCACAACAAAAAGGCATAGATTATGAAGAGACTTTTGCTCCCACTTGTCGTATGACTACTCTGTATTTTCTATGTGCATTGGCAGCTCATTTTGGTTGGGATGTACATCAATCAGACATTGTTACTGCTTTCTTGAATGGTGACATATTTGAGGAAGCTTATGTAACGCAGCCTCGCGGTTTTGTCATAAAAGGACAAGAGGACAAAGTGTGCAATGTAACAAGGCTTTGTATGGGTTGAAGCAATCTCCTCGTGCTTGGTATGAGAAATCTAACACTCATTTGGTCAAACAAGGCTTTTGTAAAAGTCCAACAGAAAGCACATTGTATGTAAAGCGTGAGGGTGATGTATTTCTCATCGTGGTTCTTTATGTTGATGATTTGCTGATCACTGGACCAAATGAGAGACATATTGCTGAATTTAAGGCTGATTTGAATGCTACTTTCAAGATGAAAGATTTGGGGATGTTGCATCATTATTTGGGCATACAGTTTAAGCAGTGTGATGGTGGTATTGCCTTGTGTCAGAAAAGTTACATAGAGACATTGCTATGTAAGTTTGGACTTGAGGATTGCAAACCTATTGCCACTCCCATGGAAACAGGTTTGAAGTTGAGTCTACATGATGCTGGCGATCCTGCTGATGTCACTCTTTACCAAACTGCTGTTGGCTGCCTCATTTATGTATGCAACACGAGGCCGGATGTTCAATTTGCAGTCTCACAAGTCAGCAGATTTATGCATAGCCCAGGGTCTAAGCATTGGCAGGCTGTCAAGAGAATTTTCCTCTACCTTAGTGGCACTTTACATCTTGGCTTGTTTTATCCCAAGGGGGGATCATTGCCGCCAGACTTACATGCTTTTTAGGACTCAGATTGGGCTGGTTGTTTTGACACGCGAGTGTCCACAAGTGGTTTTTGTTTCATGTTTGACAGTTCATGTATATCATGGTTGAGCAAGAAGAAACTTACTGTGGCCACTTCGAGTTGTGAGGCTGAGTACAAGGCAGTCTTCACAGCTACAGTTGAGTGTGTATGGCTTAGACGCCTTATGGATGATTTGGGTGCTGGACAGGTTACTGCCAACACTATCTACACTGACAGTCAGAGTGCATTGGCAGTTGCGAGGAACCCATTTTTTCATGCTCGCACAAAGCACATTGAGGTGCATTACCACTATGTCAGGGAGAGGCTCTCAGCAGGAGAGATCAGCTTGGCCTATGTGCCAACACAGGACAACCTTGCAGATCTTTTCACAAAGGCATTGTCTCGTGAGAAGCTTGAAGCGTTCCGCAAAGCTTTGGGCTTACTCCCCTTTGTGGAATGATCATGTCCTCAGGGCATGGAACTTCCCTTTACTCATGTGCCAGCTCTCGTTCACCGCATCACTCCAGGGGGGATTTGTTACCATATACATGTGGTAGTGATGTGTGTGAACACACTAGGACCGCCGGGGCATTTTTTCCCTCTTTAGGAGGTTTTTTCCACTGAGCATTGTATATACGCCCATCACTCTAGGGCTATCGATGTTTCCATTGCACACTAAGTAACACACTCTCTATTGTGTGCCTTGAGCTTCCTTCGTCTTCTCCAAGCTGTGTGTGTTTCTCTGCAACCCTAATTCCAACAGCTGTCGATTCAACTTGATTGCTACCCACTTTGACTGCAATTATTGGCTCCACTGTGTCTTCATGAAAATTCGTTAGTCGAATAGCATTTATTCGCAACGGTGATCCACATTGTTGTTTTTGTCGTAGAAGCCGTCTTTTTGCAATGCATTCTTTTGCTTCTGCTTGGGCCTCTTCCCGTACCCTCTGTTTCTCCTTCATCTGTTGTTTTTCTTGATGGATTTTTGAAGCATATCCTGTGCTAGTGGTAAATGATATTTCTTTAATCTCGACACCCACTAATCTAATTTGGCATTTCTTCACCTACTAATGTAGCAATCGTGACAGCTCCACTTTGTGATAGGTCACTAATCACAAAGGGTCCCATCCCTTTCTTTTTAAGTTTCTTGGCATGTTGCTTCAAGGTATAAACAAGTACATAATCACCTGTTTTTAACTCTTTCGTGCGCACATGCATGTCAAAAAACTCTTTTTGTCTTCTCTTTTTAGCATAGATTGAAGCTACAGCTCGCTACACCTCTCACTCTAGAGAGATGCACACAAGAGTTCTATTTGTCAAACAGAGTGGAGAGATGCATAGTTTATGCCCTCTTCATCTTTGTGTGACTCACTGGTTACTCTTGTGTTTTTAACTCCAAAGATACGTCATTGTTCATCACTAGATGACTTGGGGTTGTCTTGGATGTAGATACATATGATATTTGACCTGCATCTGACATTGTTAAGTTATCTGCTGGTGTTTGTGTTGTGAGTTCCACACACTTCATCAAGGATTGGATTAAGTCACATCATCGTTCTTACTACATAGAAATTTGAGGGATACGTTTGTCTACCTAAGAGTGAAGAGATGCATACCTCATGAAACGCCTTGTACTTTCTAATCCGTAGATACGCCACTCATTAGTAGATGACTTGATGTTGTCTTGGATGTAAATATGTACGATGTTTGACCGCAATCTGAGATTTTTAAATTGCCTGTTGTGGGTTGTGTTGTGCATTCCACACACTTCATCAGGGATTAGATTGATTAAACTATCAATCAACATTACAACAACGTCCATGACTTGTGTTGAGCATACTTCACACTAGCTTGGTTGTTCACATTCACGCTTCGATCATTTACGTATATTATGTAACGCACATAACAGTGTCCAGTTCTTGTGATGAACGTACCTCACACTCCTGGTGTGTTCACCTCTCTCCATCTCTCTTTGTGTATTCTTCTTTTTATTATACAATGTATGTATTGCAGTTATAATATATTGTCGTTTGCTATGATTTAAGTCAAATTGTGTATGAATATGGATTAACAAATATGACATGAATTTGATAGTTTCTCTTTCTGACAACATTTATGTTATAAAATTATATCTTGCAAATATGGTGGATATTAAGCTGGTGAAACATCAACGAAAATTGATAATACGTCACTTTCATCACATGTCAGAGCCTGAGCTTCATTTTTGCCTAAACCCCTCTACTCCAGAACAGTATTACTAGTTCACAGAGGCCATAGCAAAGTCTGTCTTTGGGCAGTTGTAGCAAGCATTTACGCCTGCTACTTTTGACATATCTCTAATGACTTCAGGTTCATTATTGAATATGGTCAAGCAGTCTATTGGACAGATTGCAAAGATTTTTCAGGATCTAAAAAATCCAGAAATCATTACTTTGCTAGGTGTAGCTACTAGCATACAACTTGTGCAATAGTTTTATACTGAGTTCAAGAGCAAGGGAAAGTTGGAAAGAGTAGCAAAGCGCACGAGAGTGGAAATCAGCTCTTCCGACGCTTCTGTAGAATCAGAGACTATGGTTAGAATAGAGTCTCTTGCTAGTGCCACTCTCGCTCTCGATCAGTCTCAACTCCACCTTGTATTATATCTTTTGCCAAAAAATGCAGTCTTCAACATACAGGCTCCGCAACTGGGAGAAGGGAGATGGGCTACAGTGAAGCATCTAGGTGTCACACACACTGCATTTAAAGAACCATTCTATGAGGCGAAAATATTCAAAGTGTCCATTTTCATGGACCCACAATGGATCAGCAGGTCAAGGATGAAGCCAAAGCTTTGGACATCGCTCATCGCGGCATAATTTATCCACTTGCCACAGTCCACCATATAGACCGTCCAATGCTCATTTCACGTTTTTTGGAATGATGGCCATGTAGAGCAGTGGATAAGAGAGTGCACTGTAGATGGCAGACAACCTGCCATTCGCGATTATGTAACCACAAAAGGAACAATAGACTTATTCCAAAATAATATTTTTCAGATAATAAACGCTCTTCTTTAGACCTTGAAGTATCTACATGTGCACGACTATCTCCACAATGATCTTCACTCTCGCAGCATGATGCTTCACTTTGGACAGAAGGGGGTCTATGCAGGCATTGTGGATTGGGGGGTCATGTACAAAGACCAGAATGATGGCATTCTTTCCTCCTCTCCACAACTTACAAATAGAAACTAGAAAGCAGAGTGAGAGAGATTTTCCATGGGTTACCCCAGAATGCATATCTACTAATCCCCCTCCCTAGAATAAAGCCATGGATATCTACTCCATGTATCATACTTATATACGACTCTTGAAGTGCATGGAAGTGCCACAAGAGAACAACAAAAGAAATTTCTTAGGCAATGTACTTACCCACCTTGAAAGTGGCAGCGAAAAAATCCCTTAGCCCAACCTAACGCTTTTGATATTTCCCTATGTCTAAAAGGTGCCCACAGAGTGGGCTATGACATTGTGATGATTTCTAGTCTACGACACACTGATGATTGAAGTGGTGAATTATTTATTATCCTCTTTAGTTGTGCTTGTAAATTATATAGTTGATCAAGTTATCTTGTCTCTTTTCAATGACGGGGTGATAAATATTATGTCTCTTTATTGCTGCAAGATTAAGTTATCATGTCTATTTCTTTGAAGATTTGAAAGTGATAACCTATTAACTTTACGACAAATCTCTCTCATGATTACATTTTCCTTTGATTGACAGATATGGAAAAAGAACTTAACCACACTCAAGCACAAGCCATCTACAAAGAAGAGAGAGAGCATTATGGCCAAGAGAAAGACCTCGAAGCTATTGCACGGATCAAAGAGGATGAGTTCAGGTTGCAAGGCAAGCCTCTCAGCCTTAAGGAGTACAAGAAATTGTGTCCAAGCCTCTTTGTACGCCAAAATTTATTTCGAATCAGCGACAATGCCAAGGAATCAGTTCTTGTAAAGCTATCAGATTTGCAGCACAAAGGACTCGCACGAGTGTTGCTACAAAGATTCATACGTCGAGAGAGAGACATTATGACAAACAACAACCAAATGTCACTCTACTTTATATAGCAATGCTATGTTCACGACATCCTTGGGAGACTCGTGGATTGGTCAGACCGTCTCAAAAACGCTGGCGTTGGGCATGGTCGGATTGCAGAAAAGTGGTTGCAGGTCATGCCAATAATCCAATGCCTCCACACAAACAGCCCATTGTTGTGCTTCTCAAAGAATCAAAGGCACTCGTGCATTGGCCAGCCAAGGGCAAGATCTTGCAAGCGAAGGAGAGACACCTGATATTTTGCACGGTAGAATCCTTGAGCTTGAGATAGAGCTATCAGAGGCCCAAGCCAAGCTGCAATACTATGCAACACTCTACGGACCATTGCCAGATTAGGCTGGTCCTTCGCAGCAAAGAACTCCAGCACATCTCCTATGCCTGAAAGTGCTGAGTTTGACATAGAAAAACTACTCAATGAGCTAACTCAATCTTTGGGTTGCGCACTTCTCTCACTTTATCCCTATCTATTTTAGTAAAGGGCTACAATTTTTGTAATCACAGCTTGACATTTATCCCCTCAGCTATCCATTTTTGTATTCTCTATCAAACAACTTGTATTACACTTCATCTAACTGTAATTATGACTCTTATTGCAAAAGTAACTTGATATATATATATATATATATATATATATATATATATATATACATATATATATATACATATATATATATATATATATATATAGAGAGAGAGAGGTGAACATGTTGTAGTGTAAGATGGCGATGTGTCATAATTTTCACATACTCACAACGAGCAAAACTTATAGACCTTGAGTCATACATATTCATCTCCATCAAACACACCAATTATATCATCTATTTTGTACATATCAGAGCATTCTGAAGCTATCTCCCATTCCATATCACCATCATCGTCTACTTCCGCAGATATAGCTTCATGGGTTTGAAAAACACCATAGTGCTTTTGTGTTTCTCTTGTCGCAATGTCCACCGGATTACGAATGAGTATCATGTTGCAGAAAACATAAACCAAATCAGGAGCACATTGAGGATGAATCCGATTGCGTTTCTTAGTATGCATAAAGTCAAAAGCCGACCAGTTCCTCTCACAACTCCCACTTGATGCTGCAATATATAGAACACTAACATCAATGTGTTGCAGCTCCACTTCCTCCCCACCATACTCCTTCCACCATAGAGACCCACTTGTATGTGCAAATGGCATCTATATGTCATTTGTGTGCAATGGCATCTATGTGCCATGGATCCTAGAAGTTGCCAGTTCTATTAGCATAATTAACTCCCTGATGAAAAGCAGTCTTCCCATCCTTTGGTCCTAATAGTTGCGAGCATAGTGTTTTGAAGTCACTCATGACTTCCTTATTGGCCGATTTTTGGTGCATTTGATGTATGGAGTACTCTACAACCTCCGCATTGCAGGGTATTTTTTGGAGGTATAAAAAAGAAGAACTCTATAAACTCATGAGTGTAGGGTACTTTTTGCATGTAACACCCTAAGGCCATAGGGTGTTTTTTTGCATGTACCACTCTATGGTTCTAAGTCCATTGGACATGTATAGAGTACTTTATAAATAAAAAGAAGTAATTTGTAGCCTTTGGGCCAGATGATGTATTTTTGTAATCTCACAACAACTCCTTTGATTATTTACTTAATATTATGTAGGTCCTAAGGACAAAGGATTGCTTCTATGTTAGTTAGGGCCCTATGGGTACCCTCTATATGATCTGTGCTGACCATAACATGCTTTGTTTTGAGCCTAAGGGATTCTATCCTTGTTATTATGTATGTGTATATTGGCACCTTTAGGAAAAGGGGCATAAGGCATCCTCTAAATTATTTAGTAAAAGGATGTCGATAATAGGTTTCTAGAAGAAATCCACATTTTACCCTATGGCCTAAGAGCCATCTAGCGAGTTATCTTTATAGGTATCTTTAAAACTTTGGGGGGTGTACTATGTAATCATGTTAATGTATAGCGTAAGTTCAAAACGAGGGGTTTTAAAATGCAAAAAATTTAGGCAATTTAACAAAGATACATTAAAATAAGGGGTTTTATATTCAATCTTGGAAAAAAATCCTAAAATATGGGGTCATTTTATTCATTTAGACATGTTAAAAGAGGGTTTTTTGAAAAACCCTGCAAACACAATTTATGTAGGGGGATACTAAATGGTGACCCCCCCAAGCTTTAAGACTATATGAAAGCCTAAAATATACCTTTCTATGTAATTAGGGCCATAAGAAAAGGATTTCATGTACATACCAAAAGACAGAGAATTTGATATCGTACGATTGTAGAATGCTTTATATATATGTACCATTGTTAACCAATGGCGTCCATTTATAGTAGTCATTGGTCGAGCTTGTGGATCCAATAGGAAAAGAGTAAGAGTGATCACCGATGAGAGGTGCACTTTAGCTGGAACATTCAAGGGTTAGTTGGGTAAGCATGGGCGCCCAAGTGTGAATGGGGAGCTCATATAAAAGTCACCTAAACCTAAAAATCACTCATTCTCTCATTTGTGCAATTGAAGAGTACTCTTGCTCCATCTCCATCTTCTTCTTCATCTCCTTGTGTGTGTGTGTATACGTGAGAGAGAGAGAGAGAGAGAGAGAG
This sequence comes from Adiantum capillus-veneris, assembly GCF_014529385.1. Lineage (NCBI taxonomy): Eukaryota > Viridiplantae > Streptophyta > Polypodiopsida > Polypodiales > Pteridaceae > Adiantum > Adiantum capillus-veneris. Next base: position 119,247,171 of record NC_140937.1, on the reverse strand, counting down.
AGAGAGAGAGAGAGTGATCAAGCATTGCGATGGCACGACGACGGCGAGGAAATTGAGCACGGCATTGCGGTAGCTCCCTCTTCTTCGCGGCGAGGAATCCTCCACAAAGGCAAGCATAGTGTGGTGAGTGACTCACCCTTGCTCTCTTGTGCTTGCTAGATTAATCTGGTTGTGTGCTTGCAGCCATTTGTAGCTCGCACACAGTGTACGACAAGTCCCTTGCTTTGACACGTGCAACAGATGCGCACATTTTTGGCACCATTGCGGGGGAGATGCCTTGCACTAAGCTCGAATAGCACTCTATGCTTCTTTAGGTGCAATATGAAATGTAGGAAAGGTAGAGAAAGAAGGTGTGTGGCTATTGAAACGGATTTGTGAACTTTGTTTTTGTTGGAGTGTACTTTTCCTGTTAATAAGGTGTTAGATTTTTTTGCTGCAATGTACTGTTTTCTATTGATAAGGTGTTAGATTTAAGATATTAGATCTATAATGTTAGATCTATAAGGTGCAATAAGTAGATTTGCTAGTTGTAAGTAGGTAGGTTAGGGGTGTGTGTGTGTGCCGCGAGTGCGGCGCGGCCGCGGTGACCTTATCCAAAAAAATAAAAAAAAGGAAAACAATAAAAAATAAAAAAATCATTTATTTTAAAAGAAGGACCGGGATTGGGAACATTCCCGAAGCCCAATCCCACTCAAGCCTCAATCACCCTTTAGACTTACTTATTTTAGCCTCAAGCTTAGGTAAAAATCGACCCTTTTGAGGACCATCAGAGCTTCGGGTAACCGAACATTGTGGTGTAAAACACACTACAACCCTCTAAGCGATACGCTCATTTTGAGCTATCACATACTCTAATCCAAAAATCGATCATAGAAAGACATTAAGAAACATAAAAAACGTTTGAAAACGGGGTGCAAAATGCCTAAAAAGTCAAGCGGTTAACCTTCGAGGGTATTCGTCGACGCTTGTAGGGTACCAAAGGCACATGCATCTGTGCTCTGGTTCTGTGCTAGAGACCGAGCAATTAGCAAGCACTTTGACTTACGCAGGTTCTCAATGCCCACCTACCTTAGGTTCCGGGCCCTTGGCGGGGACCCAAGGTAGTACAACCCAAAACCCAAACATAGCGGCTAGTGACTCTTCATCCGACTATGATATTATGGAAGGATATCCGACACCAAACTCCAAGAAAGTAAACAAAAAAAGTACCTATCTGGGCCCCACACCCTGGATCTAGTGTGTTTAGTCGCTTTATAGAAACCTTTAGTAGAGCTACTCGCTCTGAACCTCGGCTAGTGAGGTTAATGAAGGTGAGGGAGAGGTAGATTTTCCTTTGGTATCTCAGGGGGAGCCTATACTCCCCAAGAGTATCCACGTTGATATCCTGCCCCTTTCTTTCATGGAAAACCCTGCAAAGCAATCACCCCTTAAAGTTCTACTACCCAATGGTAGGAGTCTTGTGGAGGTGCAAGAAGTTGAGCGCTATATGCAAGCGGCTAGGGAGAGGTAAATGGAGAGTCTCCTAGAACAACACCGAGCCATGAAGGGAAAGACCCCTGGGACAATAGGCATAGCAATCGGGAAATCGAGTGCTCCTGAGTTAGTAGGCATTGTGGGTCAAATTGTGGGGAACAACAATGCCTCCACCTCAAGGGAAACCTCTAGTACGCCGGGCCTAGAAGGGTTATTTCTCAACAAAAATTGGGAATATGACCTACAAACTAAAACCTTGACTGACATGTACACGGGTTACACATACCATATAGGTTGGTTAGAAGTTGTACAATCTAATTCTAGCGCCACAAGTCTAGAGGATCGGCAACAGGTGGTCTGCAATGTCATCCATAGCATCATCCAATTGGAGAGGCAAAACCAAGGGATTAACATTCCTTCAACGGGCATTATGATATTTTTGGATACAGGCAAGGCCACATAACCGACACTATCACAGATGGAAAATCCTTCAGTGAGTCCAATGGACCCTTCATATATTGTGTTGCCTAGAGTTACGGTACAATCTGAACCCACAAGTAGTAGTTTTACTTCTCCAAATCTAGATCATCTGTCTCTTGGAGACACTATGGCTATGATAGCTATTCTGGTGATGAGTACAAAAAGTAAACCTTGGACCTTGTTTGTTAGCACTACACCACTACCTAGTACCAGAGTGCCTCCAACAATACCTATAGGTGTGCATTAAGCCTATGTACTTGTCGCACCTCATGCCAACGTAGCTCCCACACCCTCGATTATGCCAATGGTTCACACTCCACAATGGCATTATCCGAGCTGTTATTCAAGTGGGTCCATACCATTTAGCAATAACATGTCATATCTGGCACCGGTTATGCCTAGGGCGATAGATATGAACTTTGGACCACCATGTGGTACACCACCATACGAGGTATGGGACCCGAGGGCCACGCATATGCCAAGGCCAAGGACAAATCCCATCCCACATGTAGTTCCAAGAGTGCCTGCACCTCCGACCACTATACTTGCTCATTTAGGAGATTTGGCAGGATTTGCTCAAACCATTGGTCAATCTATTGTTGAGAATATTCATAACACGCTTGATAGAGAGACTAGAAGTAAGGCAGTACAAATAGCCAAGCTCACACAAAAATTTAGTGGATGCGGGGATGTGAGAAAGCATATCAAAGTGACGTGCATAAGAGTAATGCTTTAACACTAGGTTGGTAACCTAACAGGACATAAAAGTGTCCTTTCAGGGTTTTGAAAAAAACCTCCAAAACCATAGTAGATCCACTCATTTTGTAAAATCCTTTCATGGGGTTATAGTTCAAGGCCTACTACACATGGAAAAAATAAGAAACTTGTAAAATTTCTCATCTTTTGGTTGTAGTGTAAGATGGCGATGTGTCATAATTTTCACATACTCACAACGAGCAAAACTTATAGACCTTGAGTCATACATATTCATCTCCATCAAACACACCAATTATATCATCTATTTTGTACATATCAGAGCATTCTGAAGCTATCTCCCATTCCATATCACCATCATCGTCTACTTCCGCAGATATAGCTTCATGGGTTTGAAAATCACCATAGTGCTTTTGTGTTTCTCTTGTCGCAATGTCCACCGGATTACGAATGAGTATCATGTTGCAGAAAACATAAACCAAATCAGGAGCACATTGAGGATGAATCCGATTGCGTTTCTTAGTATGCATAAAGTCAAAATCCGACCAGTTCCTCTCACAACTCCCACTTGATGCTGCAATATATAGAACACTAACATCAATGTGTTGCAGCTCCACTTCCTCCCCACCATACTCCTTCCACCATAGAGACCCACTTGTATGTGCAAATGGCATCTATATGTCATTTGTGTGCAATGGCATCTATGTGCCATGGATCCTAGAAGTTGCCAGTTCTATTAGCATAATTAACTCCCTGATGAAAAGCAGTCTTCCCATCTTTTGGTCCTAATAGTTGCGAGCATAGTGTTTTGAAGTCACTCATGACTTCCTTATTGGCCGATTTTTGGTGCATTTGATGTATGGAGTACTCTACAACCTCCGCATTGCAGGGTATTTTTTGGAGGTATAAAAAAGAAGAACTCTATAAACTCATGAGTGTAGGGTACTTTTTGCATGTAACACCCTAAGGCCATAGGGTGTTTTTTTGCATGTACCACTCTATGGTTCTAAGTCCATTGGACATGTATAGAGTACTTTATAAATAAAAAGAAGTAATTTGTAGCCTTTGGGCCAGATGATGTATTTTTGTAATCTCACAACAACTCCTTTGATTATTTACTTAATATTATGTAGGTCCTAAGGACAAAGGATTGCTTCTATGTTAGTTAGGGCCCTATGGGTACCCTCTATATGATCTGTGCTGACCATAACATGCTTTGTTTTGAGCCTAAGGGATTCTATCCTTGTTATTATGTATGTGTATATTGGCACCTTTAGGAAAAGGGGCATAAGGCATCCTCTAAATTATTTAGTAAAAGGATGTCGATAATAGGTTTCTAGAAGAAATCCACATTTTACCCTATGGCCTAAGAGCCATCTAGCGAGTTATCTTTATAGGTATCTTTAAAACTTTGGGGGGTGTACTATGTAATCATGTTAATGTATAGCGTAAGTTCAAAACGAGGGGTTTTAAAATGCAAAAAATTTAGGCAATTTAACAAAGATACATTAAAATAAGGGGTTTTATATTCAATCTTGGAAAAAAATCCTAAAATATGGGGTCATTTTATTCATTTAGACATGTTAAAAGAGGGTTTTTTGAAAAACCCTGCAAACACAATTTATGTAGGGGGATACTAAATGGTGACCCCCCCAAGCTTTAAGACTATATGAAAGCCTAAAATATACCTTTCTATGTAATTAGGGCCATAAGAAAAGGATTTCATGTACATACCAAAAGACAGAGAATTTGATATCGTACGATTGTAGAATGCTTTATATATATGTACCATTGTTAACCAATGGCGTCCATTTATAGTAGTCATTGGTCGAGCTTGTGGATCCAATAGGAAAAGAGTAAGAGTGATCACCGATGAGAGGTGCACTTTAGCTGGAACATTCAAGGGTTAGTTGGGTAAGCATGGGCGCCCAAGTGTGAATGGGGAGCTCATATAAAAGTCACCTAAACCTAAAAATCACTCATTCTCTCATTTGTGCAATTGAAGAGTACTCTTGCTCCATCTCCATCTTCTTCTTCATCTCCTTGTGTGTGTGTGTATACGTGAGAGAGAGAGAGAGAGAGAGAGAGAGAGAGAGTGATCAAGCATTGCGATGGCACGACGGCGGCGAGGAAATTGAGCACGGCATTGCGGTAGCTCCCTCTTCTTCGCGGCGAGGAATCCTCCACAAAGGCAAGCATAGTGTGGTGAGTGACTCACCCTTGCTCTCTTGTGCTTGCTAGATTAATCTGGTTGTGTGCTTGCAGCCATTTGTAGCTCGCACACAGTGTACGACAAGTCCCTTGCTTTGACACGTGCAACAGATGCGCACATTTTTGGCACCGTTGCGGGGGAGATGCCTTGCACTAAGCTCGAATAGCACTCTATGCTTCTTTAGGTGCAATATGAAATGTAGGAAAGGTAGAGAAAGAAGGTGTGTGGCTATTGAAAAGGATTTGTGAACTTTGTTTTTGTTGGAGTGTACTTTTCCTGTTAATAAGGTGTTAGATTTTTTTGCTGCAATGTACTGTTTTCTATTGATAAGGTGTTAGATTTAAGATATTAGATCTATAATGTTAGATCTATAAGGTGCAATAAGTAGATTTGCTAGTTGTAAGTAGGTAGGTTAGGGGTGTGTGTGTGTGCCGCGAGTGCGGCGCGGCCGCGGTGACCTTATCCAAAAAAATAAAAAAAAGGAAAACAATAAAAAATAAAAAAATCATTTATTTTAAAAGAAGGACCGGGATTGGGAACATTCCCGAAGCCCAATCCCACTCAAGCCTCAATCACCCTTTAGACTTACTTATTTTAGCCTCAAGCTTAGGTAAAAATCGACCCTTTTGAGGACCATCAGAGCTTCGGGTAACCGAACATTGTGGTGTAAAACACACTACAACCCTCTAAGCGATACGCTCATTTTGAGCTATCACATACTCTAATCCAAAAATCGATCATAGAAAGACATTAAGAAACATAAAAAACGTTTGAAAACGGGGTGCAAAATGCCTAAAAAGTCAAGCGGTTAACCTTCGAGGGTATTCGTCGACGCTTGTAGGGTACCAAAGGCACATGCATCTGTGCTCTGGTTCTGTGCTAGAGACCGAGCAATTAGCAAGCACTTTGACTTACGCAGGTTCTCAATGCCCACCTACCTTAGGTTCCGGGCCCTTGGCGGGGACCCAAGGTAGTACAACCCAAAACCCAAACATAGCGGCTAGTGACTCTTCATCCGACTATGATATTATGGAAGGATATCCGACACCAAACTCCAAGAAAGTAAACAAAAAAAGTACCTATCTGGGCCCCACACCCTGGATCTAGTGTGTTTAGTCGCTTTATAGAAACCTTTAGTAGAGCTACTCGCTCTGAACCTCGGCTAGTGAAGTTAATGAAGGTGAGGGAGAGGTAGATTTTCCTTTGGTATCTCAGGGGGAGCCTATACTCCCCAAGAGTATCCACGTTGATATCCTGCCCCTTTCTTTCATGGAAAACCCTGCAAAGCAATCACCCCTTAAAGTTCTACTACCCAATGGTAGGAGTCTTGTGGAGGTGCAAGAAGTTGAGCGCTATATGCAAGCGGCTAGGGAGAGGTAAATGGAGAGTCTCCTAGAACAACACCGAGCCATGAAGGGAAAGACCCCTGGGACAATAGGCATAGCAATCGGGAAATCGAGTGCTCCTGAGTTAGTAGGCATTGTGGGTCAAATTGTGGGGAACAACAATGCCTCCACCTCAAGGGAAACCTCTAGTACGCCGGGCCTAGAAGGGTTATTTCTCAACAAAAATTGGGAATATGACCTACAAACTAAAACCTTGACTGACATGTACACGGGTTACACATACCATATAGGTTGGTTAGAAGTTGTACAATCTAATTCTAGCGCCACAAGTCTAGAGGATCGGCAACAGGTGGTCTGCAATGTCATCCATAGCATCATCCAATTGGAGAGGCAAAACCAAGGGATTAACATTCCTTCAACGGGCATTATGATATTTTTGGATACAGGCAAGGCCACATAACCGACACTATCACAGATGGAAAATCCTTCAGTGAGTCCAATGGACCCTTCATATATTGTGTTGCCTAGAGTTACGGTACAATCTGAACCCACAAGTAGTAGTTTTACTTCTCCAAATCTAGATCATCTGTCTCTTGGAGACACTATGGCTATGATAGCTATTCTGGTGATGAGTACAAAAAGTAAACCTTGGACCTTGTTTGTTAGCACTACACCACTACCTAGTACCAGAGTGCCTCCAACAATACCTATAGGTGTGCATTAAGCCTATGTACTTGTCGCACCTCATGCCAACGTAGCTCCCACACCCTCGATTATGCCAATGGTTCACACTCCACAATGGCATTATCCGAGCTGTTATTCAAGTGGGTCCATACCATTTAGCAATAACATGTCATATCTGGCACCGGTTATGCCTAGGGCGATAGATATGAACTTTGGACCACCATGTGGTACACCACCATACGAGGTATGGGACCCGAGGGCCACGCATATGCCAAGGCCAAGGACAAATCCCATCCCACATGTAGTTCCAAGAGTGCCTGCACCTCCGACCACTATACTTGCTCATTTAGGAGATTTGGCAGGATTTGCTCAAACCATTGGTCAATCTATTGTTGAGAATATTCATAACACGCTTGATAGAGAGACTAGAAGTAAGGCAGTACAAATAGCCAAGCTCACACAAAAATTTAGTGGATGCGGGGATGTGAGAAAGCATATCAAAGTGACGTGCATAAGAGTAATGCTTTAACACTAGGTTGGTAACCTAACAGGACATAAAAGTGTCCTTTCAGGGTTTTGAAAAAAACCTCCAAAACCATAGTAGATCCACTCATTTTGTAAAATCCTTTCATGGGGTTATAGTTCAAGGCCTACTACACATGGAAAAAATAAGAAACTTGTAAAATTTCTCATCTTTTGGTCACACCAAGCCTCCAAAGTTGATGGACCAGTGCATTTTCATCAAAACAGTCATTTCTGACGTTTTGTTGCATAAAAACAAGATTAGGGATTTTTGTAGGACTTGAGGAAAATTCCGTAGTTAACTTCAATGGGTTGGTGATCAGAACATATGATTGCTTCTCACTCACTATTTTTTGTTTTGCCAAAATAAATAGGTACAAAAAAGTTGAATTTTTACCATTCTGCGAACCTATCATCAAAGTTTCTATAGCCACGCTCAATAAAAATAATATATGCATGTTTTCTTAGTTCCCTATTGTCCTTTATGTTCATAAGGAGCCATGGAGCATGTCAAAAGAATAATACATTTCTTATCAAGGGGAATCTTGGGGACAAAGATGAAGTGTTAAATACAGTAAACATGAAAAAACATGAAAAAACTGGGTTCAACATTATGAGTTGTAGAATCCCATAGAAACTATTCAATATCTAGCCAAATTTGATCCTTATGACTATATATGATTACTACTTACAAAATGCATGTAGTTGTCACAAGAAACTAACAATATTGAAAAAGCTACACTTGATATACTAGAATGTTTTGTTTTCTTCTATAATTGAAAAAATCAACCATCGTTGTGTACTATGCAAAATAGGGTATTAGGTGCCCCAAAACTAAAGGAATATTAGGTTTATGTTACAATATGTGACATAGAAAATAAAAAATGCATTTGGATATCATGAAATCCACCAAAAAAATCATAGAAGAGCTAAAATTGGCTAAAAAACAGGATTTGACAATTTTCGTAATTTGGTCATAACTTACTCCTTTAATATTTATTTCTCCCTAGAAGGATCAGCACATGTTGAAGACTACTAAAGATAGTTCTCTAGCATTATAGACCTCACAAACATGAATTCTAGAGTGGTATAGTTGTAAAAAGTTAAGAAAAGCCAAAAACAGGACCAAATTTTCACGTAGTTTAGGTTGTGAAATGTTGTGCAAGGACAATGTTAAAGATGGAATTGATATTCCAAAAAAATGTGAAGTTTTTTTCAGCTCATGAGACAACTTTCTAGATAGATAGCACCTCAAAATCCATTTTTAAACTCTTGACATAATTCAAGAAAAATGGTCACTTAACAGGACATAAAAGTGTCCCAGGACATAAAAGTGTCCCATTACCAACCTAGTGTTAAGCCTAACCTTAAGTGGGAAGGCTGGGGATAGGTATAGAACCCTACGGGTGGAAGAAAAAATGGTTTACCCTACTCTTAGAAGACTGTTCTTGAAAGAATACATACGAGAGGGAGTGCTTTGGGGAGTATCCTCTCAGCTCTAGAAAGCAAGGATTTAACATCTACGTAATTACGAAAAATTTTGTGTGATCACAAGGTCTAATTGACAATTTACATGATTACAGTAAGATTATCACACAGAACCCGGTTAAGGGCGACCTGCAAACCCATTAAATTCCCACCGGGCTTTTCAATATTCTCGATGGGCCGGCCAAGGTTTTTCATTTTCCGTGTGGGCTCGCCAGGAATATTGAAAAGCCCGGTGGGATTGCAAAATTATATATATGCGGGCCCGATCGGGCCCGTTGGGAGTTATTTCTTCTTGCTTTCATCTTCTCACACACACACAGAGAGAGAGAGAGAGAGAGAGAGAGAGAGAGAGAGAGAGAGAGAGAGAGAGAGAGAGAGAGAGAGAGAGAGAGAGAGAGCTCGTCAACCACCTTTGCAGGTACGTCGAGAGGAGAGAGGAGAGAGGGAGAGAGGGGGTCGTGTGGGAGCGTGCTCTACGTCGCACTGCGCAGCAGCAGCAGAGTACCTGACCACACAATTCGGGTATGTGTTGTGTGTGTGTATGTGTTCTGGGGTAGCATGCCTTTTGTCGTATTGCACAACATTAATAAGGTACCTTACCACAAAATGGGAGTGTGTGTGTAAGCTGTTCTACGGAACAATGCTTATCACGGGGTCATCACCTTGATGACGTGGGGAAGATGGTGTCCTTGTGGTAAGTATTGGCTTACTGTCTGGGTACTACGTCGGTAGCATGGCGAATCTAGTATCCTTATCATAAGTCAACTTCCCTTCCCCTTTCCCAAAAAACATATGGGCATCGGTCGGTAAAGTGGCTATATGATGTTCGTATGCAAGCCATTGTTTTTTCCTTAGATTCAAGCGGCACTCGATCGGTAACGTGGCTAATAGAGTGTCGTTTGTTAGAAGCATTTATTTTTGCATAAATGTGGCATTCAGGTCATTAACCCGGCCGTACAAACGTCATATAATTTTTTTATGTGCATGTGCAGTTAATTTTTTAAGTATTAAGTATATGAAATACTTGGTCGGTAACACGGCTATGAAGAGTATTTTATATACAAAAATGTATGAATTGTTTGATTTTGTTGTTTTTAACTGTCCATTTGAAATTACATACTAGCTAATCATATTCGAAAGAATACTTTATTCATCAATCATCGCTATTTTAAATGTTCCATTTATATAAATTATATGTAAAAAAGTATTTTCACACAAAAAGTAATTGCACACAAATTGCAGAGACTTAAAGGAAGATATCCCACCTGCTTGTGACATGTTAAAATTAGAGCTCTGGGATAAATTATGGGAAGAACAAAAGGTAAAGATGAAGCGTGTGCAAACAGAGTTCCAAGCAGCCTTACCCAATAATTGAAGATGGCCCAAGATGCAGCTTTGGGAGGTCGATCCGATGCCAGCGGCACCGGGACAATCATGCGCACTGCTTTGAATGCAAACATCTTGTCACCATCCCTCATCAAGCCTTGGTAGAAGGTGTGAGGATTGGAGCAGGCTCCTTCGGTGTGCGCACATTGTACACCATCAAAGGCATCTCATTTTTTCCAGACCACATTACATATGTGGGAAAATGTTATAAGGGAGGGAGTGAGGTGAAATTTAACAGCTTTTAGACAGAGCAAGGAATGCAAATGCTTCACCCCTCCATTGTAAGGTGCATTGGGTTTACTACTGAAGCTCCTTGGATTCCCATACTACAATGGGGGTACCGTGGGCGACATGATGTGTCGATTACCATTCGCTCATGGATTGTTCAGACGACACATGCACAGGCTACCACACGGCTGGAGGTCATTGCCTGTAGCAAATCTTCCTGTAAGTGAAATAGACATGGTGTAGATCAAAGCAGTGATCGAGCAGATGCCAACCATTGGTCATGCCTTAATCGACGGCGTTGCTGCTGTCCACTCGGTCGGTATAGTGCACAGTGACCTGCACACGTTCAACATAATGTTGGACTTTACTGGGGCTAATAAACCCCGCATTGGCATCATTGATTGGGGTATGATGCTGAGAACACCAGCTAAGCGTGCAACAAATAATTATCTACATCCAAGTGCACAGTCGGACGAGGCAGTTTTGAATGCACAGAGAGCAGGGAATGCCTAGATGGCTAAGCCACCGTGGATTGATCCCAAACTATACGATCCACGGTGCATAGATGCATACACAAAAGCAAGCAACATTTATGCATTGGGCTACCTATTCAACATGCAGGCAAATTTTTGGAGTGCATCTAGAAAAGTTTATTTTCCAGAAGAAGTTTTTCACCATTCGGACGAAGATGTTATGAGGGCCGTTTGAATTAAAGTAGATTGTTGGATGAAGTTAAAAGAGCGAGACCAAAGAAGGAATGCTTTTGATGTGTTGATATTTTTCAAAGAACGTTTAAAGACAGACCCTAACCCTATCCAACATCCACTTTTTGAACTTGCATCATCATTTTCTCCGATTTAAGCATTTCTATGATATACATATGTCTTGTCCAGTGTATTCTTTTTTTATTGAAGTGTATTATCTGGTTTGAAGTGGTTCACCTAATTGAGTCAATTATCTTTAGTCATTTCAAATTTTTCATTTAACTATCAGTATTTCAAATTTGCCTTGTGGTTCAATTAGTCACATTTGTTGTGGTTTAATTTAGTGGATTCCGTGCACTTTCCCTTTGAACGAGAAGTTGCTATATTCTGCATTTGTGAGACTATTGAATCGTGAGAATGTATATTTGCCAATGATATTGAATATTTGTCTGTATGTTGACTGCAACTCTAAGAGAAAATGGCTGATGAAGAACAAGATATTGGCACCCAATCACTACCCGATGATCAACAACAAGCAGTTGTTAATGCATTTCAATACATGAAGTCTCTGGAACACGGCATGTCGGCACAACAAGCGACACATACTGCTCGCCGACTCTCAAAGTGGGTAAATCCAAACCACATGCAATGGAAAGAGATCAATAAATAAGTGACAAAGGACATGATCAAAACAATATGGTCATGTGAGGACGCAAAGATCAAGAAAGGAAGGTGGAAAGGTTTCGAAGTTTTCAACCATGATGCGATCAAAGAAAACACTGAGAGGATTTATTTGGAGGATTATGGCCATCCCCTGTACAATGTAGATTGTACACTATATTTTGCAAAAATGTTATATGTTCACTTTGTGCAACAGCAACCTGTAGACTTCTTGTCAAAGGAGACAAATGTTGCCACTCATGATTTAAGGGAGAGTTGTGTCACTTTCACCCGAGATGAGCTGGCATTGATAGTGGAAGGCATCGATCTATAGTTAAAAAGAGACAAGGATATTTACACGAAACAGTTGGCAAAGAAAGATGCAAAAATAACATGGCTTTCTATAGCCACCCAGACACCCCCAACCCTCACAAGTCCGAATGGAGAAAAGCATTCACTGCTTAGTTCAGGACGTTCAAAATATGACACAGTGAGTGAATCCAACACTTGTACAAGGGACACACATCAACCACCTTGTCATGCATCCGGAGTTGGTCCCCTCGTCTACTTCAGATGCATCCTCATCTTCCCAATGTCCAGTTTTCTACAAGAATTTTGATGGATGGAGTGGATATTATACATTGACATGTGGTCATTATTATCATTTATATATTATTTTTGGCATGGAAAAAGAATATAAATTCAAGCAAGCACGCCCAGATTCCCCGAGCACAATTAGAAATCTGTTTGATGAGCAAGATGCTGCTTCAGGGCAACACAATTGAGATTGACAAACTATGTATATCACGAATATGAAGCATTGTAATTACTCAAAACACATTTGAATACAAGATATTTTTACAATGGTTTTTGACATTTACTCGTTCTACTCTCAAGCTATATTGAATCAATTGAGTTTTTATCTGGTTCTAAGTCTGAGTGTTGTGGTCCTCCTTGTAATTCAATCTCCACATCTATTATCAAATTATCGTCTATTTCATCTACATTGCATTGAGATACACTAACATTGAACTCTTCTTCATCTTCGTTTTGATAATCATACAACCAGGTTGGCATTTCCTCCTTGTAGCCATCACTTTTGATGTGATTCAATATCTTTTCGTTGCAAAACATATACACTAATTTTTCTACTCTGTTTGCTAATAATTTGTTGCGAATAGTGCTGTGAACATACTTGTACATACTCCAGTTTCTCTCTGAACTTGAGTTTGCTACACATTGTGTGAGTACTTTCATTGCAAGGGGACGTAAGGTAGAGTAATGCTCTCCACCTTTCATCATCCACCACTTCCATGCACGTTGCTCTTTTGCCATTACCTGTACAAAATCATTCGCAAAAGGACCTTCTTTTAATTTAAATTCACTCGTTTCTTTGGTGAAATCAATTGGGTCCTGAACGTTGGAGTAGAACGTGTTGACCACGTGATAGAGATTGCTTACCACCTCTGTATTGGACATCAGATCTAAATTCCAATACTCTAGATCGAGCATCTAAGCCACGCTATGGAGTGGACTATGAGCGCTCTTCCACCTTGCATGAAAATACTTAGCCAAAACTTTTTGTTGTTTGCCAGAGAATGGTAATCGCCACTCATTCTCTACTATAGACTCCTTCAGCTCTTCAAGATTTTCAAGATTCTATTGGACTGACCACGATGTCATCCACACTTTTCCCGATTTTGGCGCCCTCTGATAAAGATTGTGGATCGTGAACATAACGGGCATCATTACATGGTATACGTCCATTACACTCCTCCACCAAGCAACCTTGTTTACATTGCCACGTAGACATGTAATTTTATATTTCACTTTTTCTTTTTGCTCAAGCTACCATTCATCAAAGGCCGCACAATTGAATGTGTCAAACACAATGCATTTATTACGGAGAAGTGCTTCCAAGGTATAAAAGTGTGCAGAACCGAGTTTCAACAGGAAGTTTTAGCATCACTGACATGCGCATCCTATACAAATCGAGCACTCTTTGTTGTTTCAAGATAAATTTCACAACCTGACGTGCTGTATCAATTATTTTGGTGAACCATGTGGTTTCTTGGATAGTGAACCAATCTTTCAGTACCAAGTTTAAGCTTTGCGTATTACAACCATTGGCAAAAATGTGTGGAAAGCACTTCCTTATTAATTTTCTGGCGTTTTTACAATTCTTTGTGTTGTCCATGGTAACTGAGTCAATGTCAGTTAACAGAAGCTACTAAAGACTGAAGACGTACGGATGCACATCGAAGATCAAAGTGAAGAAGCACTAAACATTCGAGTTACACACTTTTCACATTTTTTAGAAAGTGGCCATGTATTGTAATTTTCTGAATTATCCAGCCATTGTGATAATTGTAACATGTTACGGGCTCAATCAGAGTTCCAAGGTGTAACGCATAGTTCAGCTAGTGTACCTAGGCTGCATATACAATAAGTGTGGAGCCTCAAAGGTCTTGGGCGCCTAACATTACACATTTTAGACCTTGGCTAAGGTATAAAAGCGAACTTTGTAAAGATTTTATTAAGTTTTTGGATAAGAAATACACAGCGTGAGCTAACGACGCTCACTTCCCTCCTTATTGACGTAAGCCATTCACATTATTTCGTAGCTTTTGGCGTCACCACAACCTGTGGCCTACTTTCATCATAACTAGGAATTTACACTTTTAAAACGAAAACTAAGCATAGGTGGGGTATTGGGGCATCATTGCTAAGCATTTAGATGCATTCTGGGTCGAAAACGGCTAGGTCAAAAATCCACTGCTGTTCATAATCGCGATTTTGAAACTTGACCTAAAGTGGGGTTTGAGGCCATAGGCATGTTTGCTTACGTCTTATGAACTTGTCCTAGAAGTTGCGTTACGTTTGGATGTCATTTGATGTTGTACTTGCCGATGAGCGATTGGCTTTTGGTGATTTCAGTCACTTGAGTGTAGCCTGAGTTAGATGCGAGTTGTTAGTTGTTTTCCAAGAGATTGAAAACCTCTTGTAGCCTCTATGCACTAGTCGAGTTAGCTTCGTCCCATGGTTTGACAAATTAATCGTGGTTCTCACTAATACTGCAATAAGATAGGATGGTGAGGTTAGACATGCATCCCACATTTGGCACCGTTGCCGGGGACGAATAGACCTAAACTAGGGAAAACACGAGCGTCTTGTGTAATTGTCCACTAACTTCCTCTAGGTTCACCTAGAGTAAAACTTTCTTTTAGAAACCGCATAGCTTAAGATTGTCGTCTTTTGCTGTGTAGAGATAGCTTGGAAGTAATCGTACTTGCTGAGTGCCTTTAGGATGGTAGGATTGTAGATTTATATTAGGATTTGGAGAATGATTGAAAGGCGAGACAAGTCTTAAGATCAAGGCTCTGAAAAACATAAAAAACACAAGAAAACGAGTGTTTGTGGACACTTTTCACAATCCCTTTGCATGAGAATCTAGGAGTAGGCTAAGTAAGATCCAACGTGGATTTCAAAACATTGCTCTCTCTAAAAGAATCCTCTGTGAGTTGTTTATGTGAAATTGCAGAGTTTCAGGTCTACGGCTAGAAATAACACGAAAAGACTCCAAACCAGTCAATCCAAGTGGACAGTTAGCCTAAAAGTTGTATGAACCAGTGGGTAAGCTCAAGGACACTTTGAGGTAAAAATTTTAAAAGGTTGTCAAAACTCAGATTATTTACGTTTTCTTGACATTTTAGGCCAAATTAAGTTTTGGCTTGATTTATAGGGTCAAAATAGATCATGAAAAGACTGTCTAGTGAAAAAGTTCAAAAAAGTGTTCATTTTGGGCCAAAAAATAATAATCGCGATTATTAACTTTTAGCTTAGATTTGACCAAGGTTCATACCATTGACTCCTTGCATGTATACAAACAATTTTTCAAAAGGCTCAAAAGATTTGGATCACTAAACTGACCAAAAACTGTGTAAAAAGTAAAGTTTGTACTGACTTTTTGAGTCTTGAGTCTAAATTGGGAAAAAATAGTCCAAACTTGAACTTGGCTAGAGACCTTAACTTGAGGTGCTTAACAGATCTGTGTCAAGATTGGAACAAAAACTTGCAAAATTTAGCAGAAGTAAATAATCGTGATTATTTATATCTGCTCCAAAAATTGACAATCTTGCATATTTGGACATACCACAAGGTCAAGCATAGCAAGTAGACCCCAAAAATCAATTTTGGTGAAATTTGGATCACAAAAATGAAACTTAAGCCAGATTCTTGAAATCAGAGTCTGCGGACACGAAACAGTTGATAAACTTGATGAATCTTGTCCAAATTAAGTTTTAAGTTGACTTAGACACTCAAAAGAGATCATAAAAAGAATGTTTAGGGAAAAGGTTGAAAAAATTGTTCATTTTAGGTCAAAAGTTAATAATCACGATTATTAACTTTTGGCTCAAAACTGATCAAGATTGATACCATAGACTCTAAGCATGATTGCAAACATCTTTTGTGAAGGCTCATAGAGTTTGGATCACAAAACAGACCAAAAACTTGATAAAAACTGAAATCAGTGCTGATTGTCGAGAACTTGAGTCTGACTTGGTGAATCTTGTTTCAAATTAAGTTTTAACACTAGGTTGGTAATGGGACACTTTTATGTCCTGGGACACTTTTATGTCCTGGGACACTTTTATGTCCTGTTAAGTGACCATTTTCCTTGAATTATGTCAAGAGTTTCAAAATGGATTTTGAGGTGCTATCTGTCTAGAAAGTTGTCTCATGAGCTGAAAAAAACTCGACATTTTTTTGGAATATCAATTCCATCTTTAACCTTGTCCTTGCACAACATTTCACAACCTAAACTGTGTGAAAAAACGGGTCCTGTTTTTGGCTTTTTTCAAGTTTTTGCAACTATACCACTCTAGAATTCATGTTTGTGAGGTCTATAATGCTAGAGAACTATCTTTAGTAGTCCTCAACATGCCCTGATGCTTCTAGGGAGAAATAGATGTTAAAGTTGTAAGTTATGACCAAATTACAAAAATTATCAAATCCTGTTTTTTAGCCAATTTTAGCTCTTCTATGATTTTTTTGGTGGATTTCATGATATCCAAATGAAGTTTTGATTTTCTATGTCGTATATTGTAACATAAAGCTAATATTCCTTGAGTTTTGGGGCACCTAATACCCTATTTTTTATAGTAGACAATGATGGTTGATTTTTTCAATTATAGAAGAAAACTAAACATTCTAGTATATCAAGTATAGCTTTTTCAATATTGTTAGTTTCTTGTGACAACTACATGCATTTTGTAGGTAGTAACCATATCTAGTCATAAGGATCAAATTTGGCTAGATATTGAGTAGTTTCTATGGGATTCTACAACTCATAATGTTGAAGCCAGTTTTTTCATGTTTGCTGTATTTAGCACTTCATCGTTGTCCCCAAGATTCCCCTTGGTAAGAGATGTATTAATCTTTTGACATGCTCCATGGCTCCTTATGAACCTAAAGGACAATAGGGAACTAAGAAAACATGCATATATTATTTGTATTGAACGTGGCTATAGAAACTTTGATGATAGGTTTGCAGAATGGTAAAAATTCAACTTTTTTGTACCTATTTCTTTTTGCAAAACAAAAAATAGTGAGTGAGAAGCAATCATATGTTCTGATCACCAACCCATTGAAGTTAACTAGGGAATTTATCTCAAGTCCTACAAAAATCCCTAATCTTTTTTTTATGCAACAAAACGTAAGAAATGCCTGTTTTGATAAAAATGTACTGGTCCATCAACTTTGGAGGCTTGGTGTGACCAAAAGATGAGAAATTTTACAAGTTTCTTATTTTTTCCATG
Organism: Adiantum capillus-veneris; assembly: GCF_014529385.1. NCBI lineage: Eukaryota > Viridiplantae > Streptophyta > Polypodiopsida > Polypodiales > Pteridaceae > Adiantum > Adiantum capillus-veneris. The sequence goes on along the minus strand of NC_140937.1, from coordinate 119,229,455 downwards.
TGTAGTAGGCCTTGAACTATGACCTCATGAAAGGATTTTACAAAATGAGTGGATCTACTATGGTTTTGGAGGTTTTTTTCAAAACCCTGAAAGGACACTTTTATGTCCTGTTAGGTTACCAACCTAGTGTTAACTTGATTCATAGGCTCAAAATAGATCATAAAAAGACTCTCCTCTGAAAAAGTTGAAAAAAGTTATCATTTTAGGTCAAAAGTTAATAATCGTGATTATGAACTTTTGGCTCAAAACTGATCAAGGTTGATACCAGTGATTCATTACATGTGTACAAACAACTTTTCTAAAGGTACACAAGATTTGGATCACAAAACAGTCTAAAAACTTAGTAAAAACTTAAATCTGTACTGATTGTCGAGAACTTGAGTCTGACTTGGTGAATCTTGTTCAAATTAGGTTTTAACTTGATTCATAGGCTCAAAATAGATCATAAAAAGACTCTCCTTTGAAAAAGTTGAAAAAAGTTGTCATTTTAGGTCAAAAGTTAATAATCGTGATTATTAACTTTTAGCTCAAAACTGACCAAGGTTGATACCATAGACTCTAATCATGATTGCAAACATCTTCTGTGAAGGCTCATGAAGTTTGGATCACAAAACAGCTTGATAAAAACTGAAATCTGTACTCGTTGTCGAGATCTTGAGTGTGACTTGGTAAATCTTGTTCAAATTCTGTGAAACTTGACTCATAGGCTTATATTGATGTGTTCAACAAGTGTACATGCTCAGTTGACCAAAAATTGCCAAAAGTAAATAATCACAATTATTTACTTTTGAAAAGAAAAATCTCCAAAAAAAGCTTTAAAAAAACAGTAAATAATCTTGATTATATACTTTTGCTCCAGAATTGAAAAATTTTGCACAATTGAGTATACCACAGGGTCAAGCACATCAAGTAGACTCCACAACTCAAATTTGGTGAAATTTGGATCACAAATTTGAGACTTAAGCCAAATTCTTGGAAGCAGAGTCTGCGGGCACTAAATAGTTGATAACTTGGACAAATCTTGATCAAACTCAACCAAACTTGTGTAGAGACCACAACAAGGTAATTACTTGGCAAAACAAGCCTAAAAAGTGTAAAAACTAAGAAAAGTAAATAGTCGGGATTAGTTACTTTTGAGCCCCAAAAACAAGATTTTGGACTTTTGAGCTTGTACAGTGCTAGAACAACATAATACAAGGCCATTGGTCAATTTTGGATTCCATTGGATCCAAAATTGATACATGTTAACTCAGTTTCAAGTTACAAATTAGTCCTTTAGCGCCTTGCAAGTGTAGAATTCGAAAATCTCAATTGCTGACTCACTTAGCTCAGATTGAAGAATTAGGTTGCAGACAAAGAATCGGGATCTTAACAAGAGGTGAATTCAAGTAAAGTGGGAAAAAATGGATAACAACCTAATTTGCAGGTTAGGTTATTCAAGGCCTAGATTTTCATCATTTAAAAGGCTGCAATCAATTCTGACACTTTCGAGCTAGAGTTAATCAACTTTTGTGAGTCTAAGAGAAATCAACTGCCAAAAGTACTTTGGCAAAAGCAGTCTTATCAAACTTGAGCAGAAATTGTTTTGCTAATCAATACCAAAGTCTGCTAGGAGACAGTTTTTACAGAACCAGTCGACATGGACTCATCTCGAGCTGAGAGTTCAAGTATAACAGAGCAAGCCAGTAGCAGTGGTAACACATGTACAAGTGCAACATAGCAGATTGTACAGCTTTATGGATACAATGGAGATAAAGTCTTGTATAAAGATTCAAAGGCCATAGATACTTGATGAACAGCAAAAGCAGCACAGGAGCCTAGATCCTATTGATTAGAGTAAAACCAGATTCAGAGAACTCGGAGATGTTCACAGACATCAGTGGAGCCAGATATTGCAAGCTTAGAAACGAAGTGCAGATGAGGTGCAAAAAATTAACCCAAGTGGTTATCTAGAAATCTGCACAAGCCAGCAAAGCATACATTTGGTGCATATGCAATCAAGGTCAGTGTACATGGATTACAATGGTCAGATCTACAATCGAGAACCAGAAATGCAAGATCCAACAAATCAACCAATAGAAGCCAATCTAATTGGATAACCAAGCCAAAGACGGTACAAAGGTCAAGATGGAGCAATCTACAGCTTGATGCTCAGTGTTCTAAAAGAAGATGCCAACAATTTGGCAAGCACCGAAACAAAATCTCCTCGTCAAGAGCTTGACATGATAGATCCAATTGAAATACCACCAGTCATGGCATATTTCTCAGATTGTGGACGAAAAGGTGGACATTTTGCTGAAGATTGTCCAAGAAGTCCAAACAACAAGGATACATCAACTGTTAGGCAAGGTACAAAAAAATTTGAAAATGTGAATCTTGATGAAAGTGCATCAAACCCGTCACTTTTAATGCAATCGAATGATTTTGCATTACCATTAGAAGCACCAATAAAAGTACTACAAGTTCAAAATCAGCATAAAGATGCATAGGCACATAGAAAGCTTAAAATTGATTCTTCGAACAACAAATTCCTGCATGAATTTGGTCAAGGTGTCCAGATATCACCGAAGGTTGAAAATTTTGTTAGCTTTGCAAATGATTTTGCATCCACTGACACAAGGGTGCAATCATTCACGAGTCTACAGGACACATCAAACAGAATGATGTTAGCTTTGTATGGTATCCATAATTCATATGCACACTACGTGGACCAAAAAGAACAGTTGTACAAAAAGGATCAACTAGTGTTTGAATGGCCCACATACCAGCTCATAGAAGTGTGTCCATTGATAGATCAGAAAGGATGGTTCATTTCAGAGGAAAGAATCTATTATAGCCCATCCTCTCTAGAGTTGAAGGATATTACCCGAGTGAACTCAGAAATTTGTTCAGAGCCAACCTCTCCTCCATCAAAAATTAAGCTTCGATGTTGTGACCAAGCGAGCATATACTTTGACCAAAACAATCGTACATACAGATGGGAGTCTAGCATCTATGATGCCTTGGGTCCTGGAACCACAGAAGCTCATATCATAGGAGACCCATGGCATAGACAATATCAAGGCAAAGATAATGCTATCTACAGCTTAAGTTGGGGAATAATTTGTCATGTTTCACGGAGATACATAGGAAACTATGCAGAAGGTTCACATATGCCAAACATCAACAGTTCTACCCAAAGTGTACCTTCACAATCCCAAAAGGTGAGACTCAACAAGAGCGAGACAGTTTTGAGCTCTCACAATGAAGCAGGCTATAGTGATCACCCTAGGAAGGGGGGAGCTGCAAATTCATCAAGCTCAGCTCTAGTACCAGAAAATGCTACACCAGTTGGAAGCCCAAGAACTTCAAGCCAGCAGACCCCTTCAAAGCAAAAACCATTGAAAGATCATATGGTTGTTGGAAGTTTTCCATTGACCCAGAAACCATCAAAATCTGTAGTAAAATTCTTCTATGGAGATCATCGGGGACAAAAGTTTCAGTTGATCTCCACAAGTCAGAGTCAAAAACCGACAAATCCCATAGTGTTCAAGCAATTACATGAGACCAAGCTCGCATATTCATATTGAGATGAAAATGGCAATGATTCTCAGCAGATTCATGACCTTGTACAAGCCCCTATGGATGCTAAACCTGAAGTCAAGGACTATCTGAAGATGATGCAAAGCCTCAAGCTACCAGAACAAGTGATAAAAAAGACAAAATCAATGAAAGCTAAAGTCCAAAAGGCCACACAAAGGTCACCATCAAAATCTCCTTTGAAGAGATAGATTCTGCCAAAAAGCACAGTGGATCTTCTAAGATAAAAAATTACTCAAATGCAGGAACACAATGCTCAATAGTTGCAAGAAAAAGGTGCAATATTACAACAAAACAAGCCAACATCCATGGAACCAGGTGGTCAAAGTAAACAAAATGCAGATAAAGTTCAGCCAAGTTCAATCAAGTGCAACATTGTTGGTGAAAACGAAGAAAAACTCTCAAGCAAAGTAAAGCTAGATTTTCAGTTAGACAAGAACCTCATGTCCTTTCGCACTTGGAAAAAATGTGATCAACCACAACCGGAAGATGCTCCTGAATTTGTGAGCATATCAGGAGACAATCGAGCAGAATGGTCGGGAATCATCTCCAACACCATTGAAGCAAGTTCACAGATCATCAAAGCTCAATTCCACGTTATCACAACAAAGGATATGCCAGAAGACATCATAATGGGAATGCCAATGTCATAGAAGATGTTAGAGATACAAAATTCAATGAAGATGCGGTCTTCAAAGGCAACAAAGAATGAAGACCTAGACTGGTTACTCGCAGATGACAGTACAAAGCCCTCAAGCACAGTTAAAATAGAGACTGATACTAAAGCAGATCTTATTGAAGATGATTCATCTCCATATATAACTTCAGAAGAGCTTAAAGCAAATCAGGCAATAGAAACCACGATAGCTATGGAGCAAAAAATACCACCAAAGCTAGAAGGAATGAAGATCAAAATTGCAGACAAAGGTAAAGCTAAAGTGGAACTTCCACCGATTAGCAAAGAAGATGTGAAAGCATATGCCTCTACATCAAAGAACCCTCATGGATCAGCTTCTTCAAGAAATTCAGGCTTCAAAACTTCAAGTCAATTGCTGACCCAACTAAAACCTCTAAGGAGACACCAAGAAAAGCAAAGATATATCAGCCAAAGTACTCAAGAAAGCAAAGGAAAGTCAAGCAAGTGTTTGTTCCAAGCAATTAGTTAAAGTCAATGATCTGGTTTGGATGAAGGACGAGAAATCAACATAGAAAGACAAAAACGTGGGATGGATAGCATCACAATGGAGCTTAAAGGAGCAGGAGTACTATGGAGGTAACAGACAGATATGAGTGCCAAAACCACAGGTTAGAGCATATGAAGTAGCTTCAAGTCCCTCCCAAGAAAGAAGACCCACAAGGTATCAACCTCGACAATATCCTACGATACCTAAGAAGCAGGTATACAAATGTTGAATTCTACCACGACTCACAAAAGGATACAAAAGAAAGATGGATCTCAAAGAATATTCTTCTTGGACAAGGATTCTACACAGGGTATACAAAGAGTTGGCTACCAGCCAACCACAAGCCAACTGCAACTACACCAGAATTGCATGAAGATTTCAACATCTCAGCAAGACCTAAAGCTCAAAAAAGTCAACAAAGGAGTTACAAAGGTCATCAAGAGGTTTGGATTCCTAAGTCACTCCAATGCTCCTAGTCAAAAGCCAGATGCCAAAAGTGAACGAAGGCCTCCAGCAACATCAAAGACTTCTATCAACATGCCTAATTGAAGAATCAAACAACCAATCTTCACAGTCAAAGAAGGACCACCCAACCAACACGAATGCAGATTCGAAGATGATAAAACAGGTATGGCAAAATAAACCTTCAATGCCAACTTGGTCCTTCACTAATCTCCTTTTTGAGGATTCACGCTTACTTTTACCTGAAGAAATGTTTGTAGTAAGCACAAGAATGTAAGAAGTCAAGTCGCTAGGGTGCAAAAAACACTCTTTGGCATAGTCAGAGTCGGGCTGTTGATCCATAAAATGAGCAAATCATTAGACCCAAAGCTTCAAGTCATATTAAACTCTTTGATAAGGTCGTAGTTATTAGGCCTACGCTCAAGCTGGAAGAGTTGATCATATCTAAAGTCATGTCGCTCATGTTGGATGAGATAAGCATAAGAGTCGAAGTCTATTAACTTACAATTGGTGGAGAGTCGTAGAGTCCAACACTCACGCACAGTGCACAATAAGATGAGAGCACATATCCTTGTCAATGAAAACCATTCTTAAAGGGGTGTCAGCTTGCAAAGCTATGTCATATGCTTTTATAGCTACACCATCTTTCTAAAGAACTCCTCAAAATCCTTCTTGCACAGCATATTGTTTTCCATGCATTTTTGTGTATGCATAAATAGGATGTCCCACCATTGGACATATGCATTAGACACTCTTTTTTGCTTCCACCTATGTACCTTGAATGGAATACAACAGGAAAACCAATGTTCCATCATGCTACCCTTTCATATTTGCTACCTTTTTAATTCCATATCTATCATCAAATAATCCCTTGAGTGCTTTATTAATATTTTCCATGCTAATAAGTACTCCAATAATGTGTGTATACCAAAGGTAATTTTTTTCCACTGGGTTTTTTCCCTTTGGTCATCCAGGTATAAGACCCTAATTTAGAACCTCATCATTCTACTTCCCTTGTATATATTTTTCATAAATAAACAACAACCTCATCATGATGCTATTACAACGAACAAATGCAACATCATCTCTCAAAATCGACTACTCGGACCAATGAAGATGTTGCAACAAATTGAACCTCATCAACAAATCCAATGACAAAATGAAGATCAGCCCATCAACAACCAATCAAAACCTTCTACATCCTCCAAGGACACTTTTTCAACAATTCCCAGGGACGAGCACTAAAATAGGAAGGGGGGAATGTTAACTGAGTCAACGTCAGTTAACAGAAGTTGCTAAAGACTGAAGACGTACGAATGCACATCGAAGATCAAAGTGAAGAAGCAGTAAAGATTGAAGTTACACACTTTTCACATTTTTCAAAAAATGGCCATGTATTGTAATTTCCCGAATTATCTAGCCATTGTGATAACTGTAACGTGTTATGGGATCAATAAGAGTTCCAAGGTGTAAATCATAGGTTAGTTAGTGTACCTGGGTTGCATATACAATAAGTGTGGATCCTCAAAGGTCTTGGGCGTCGGACATTACACATTTTAGACCTTGGCTAAGGTATAAAAGCCAACTTTGTAAAGATTTTATTAAGTTTTTAGCTAAGAAATACACAGTGTGAGCTAACGGCGCTCACTTCTCTCCTTCTCGCGCTTCCTACTCCCTCTCCGATATTGTCACATTGCGATTGTGTTTGTTGCATTGCAACCGCAGGTAAGAGCTCTACGCATTGACGTAAGCCATTCACATTATTTCGTAGCTTTTGGTGTCGCCGACCTGCGGCCTAATTTCATCTTAGCTAGGAATTTACACTTCTAAAAAGAAAACTAAGCATAGGCGGGGTATTGGGGCATCATTGCTAAGCATTTAGATGCATTCCGGGTCGAAAACGACTAGGTAAAAGATCCAATGCTATTAATAATTACTATTTTGAAACTTGACCTAAAGTGGGGTTTGAGGCCATAGGCTTATGTGCTTAGGTCTTATAAACTTGTCCTAGAAGTTTCGTTACGTTTGGATGTCATTTGATGCTATAACGGATGTGATTTGCTTGCCGATGAGTGATTGGCTTTTGGTGATTTCAGTCACTTGAGTGTAGCCTGGGTTAGATGTGAGTTGTTAATTGTTTTCTAAGATATTGACAACATCTTGTAGCCTCTATGTACTAGTCGAGTCAGCTTCGTCCCATGGTTTGACAAATTAATCGTGGTTCTCGCTAACACTGCAATAAGATAGGATGGTGAGGTTAGACATGCATCCCACAGTCCATGACTACTTGAACGACATGTTCAACACCAATTTTTTTAATTACATTAATCAATACCTCAAAAATGTAGTTGCCACTTCTATTGCACCAAAACTATTAAACGTTTCTCCCCTTGGACAAACCAGCATTGCATTGATCAGTGGTTTTCTCTGAACATTTGAACAGCCATTACTCACAATTGTACATCCTGAAAGAGAAATATTCCCAAGTATTATTTTTCCAACACACTCTTTAACTTTGATGTAACATTTGTCCAAGAAAACATTTCTTATCGTCTGATAAGAAGGAGCTGAAAATTTTGGACCAAACTCACCGATTTTCTTCCAAGCAACCTTCCAATGATTGTTGTCTACCATGACCAAAGCACTTCCAGTAAAGAATATTGCTTTGGCGAGTGCAGTTTGTGCTTCTTTTAGAGAGTGCACTCGAAAGCTTTGATGTAATGATTTTTTATGCATTTGACAAAGTCCACATTCATTGTGACAAAGTCCACTTTCATTTTTGACGCATTTGACAAAGTCCACCTTCATTGTGACGTTTAAAAGGAACACTGTATGGAATTTCCTCTCCTTCCACAGGTTGTTCTCCAAGGTTAGTTGGCATCACTACAGGATCTGCGGAGTTAATATTTGGCTCTGAGAACTCTTGACTCGAAGCCACAGAGCTATATATCTGTTGTCTCTTGCCACTCTTTTTGGCAAGCTCTTCTCTCAAACGCTTTGCAACTGCAAGTACCTAAGGATGTTCACATTTCTTACAACTATTTTTAGTGCTACCCAGAAGATCATCCTTAATACATGGTGCACCGCCTGATTTTGTTGTGTGATAAAATCTACATTACCACTCCATATATCGGCCCCATATGTTGTGAGCATAATCCCACTCTTTGCCAAAAGCTTTTTTATTCTTTGGCTTCTTCGTACCACTTGCGCCCACATTTTGCTCCATTGCTTTTAAATTAAAACTGAAGACAAAAGAACAAGATGTTCACTTTTTGAAACATTTTTCTTATTTTCAATATATATTATAATTTAAAAACCATTCAATATGAAAGTAGCCATGATGCACAATATGAGATTTTCAATACACGCTAGTCAATCCACGTATCAATCACCTATATTGTGAGCAACCATACACATTGCAATGTAGTCTATGCATGGCATAATAACTATAAGAATGCTATGAATTTCTCTATGCAATTATTATTATAATGATTGTTTATATGTCCACTTTGATTTGCAAACAATAAGACACATCTAATTTCATTTGCTACAGAAAAACAAACGAAAGCAATAAAATATATGATTGGTCATTTCATGCACTAATAATCAATCGTAATACACAATGCACTCTTTGTATAAACCAATGCATGAACTAACGCAAATAAATCTTCAATATAATTACTCAATTGAGGAATACTTGTACCACTACAAGAGGTTGTGTGCTCTTGTGACGCTGTTAGCGACGGAAATACACTGGGTTTTTATAACCCCCGGCGTCGCTAAAACCGTCGCTACGAGCGTCGCTATATGCGTCGCTATAAGCGTCGCTATATAGCGACGCTCATAGGGACGGTTACACAGAAGACTATAGCGACGCTCATAGCGACGCTACAGAGCCATAAATAGCGACGATTATAGCGACGCCCAAGAGAATTTTTTTTGGTGACAGGGCATTGAATGCCCTGCCACCCATCAACCATATTGTACTTGATTCACTTTTTAAAAAAAGTGTAAGGGTAGATAATAGACCCAAAATAGTCACCCACAAAACGCATTGTTTGCAAAATTGACAATTGTACACATCATAGGCAAAATGAATTGATTGGCAAATGTAATAATGACAATTGTACAACATCATAGGCATAAAGAATTGATTGGCAAAAGGAACTGCGGTGACAAATGTAATAATATACATGGTTCAAAAAGACGTATAAAATCCGTCTCATGATACATAAGCTATGAGAAACCCTAAACTAATGCTATCTAGCTACGGCTAAACTGACGTCGTCTAGTCAGACGTCTCATCGTGTCCAAGCGGCGTATCTGTCGGATTCTGCAAAAAAAGACAATAAGACAGCTTTCAGTAAGTATAAACATATAACGACATTTATAAAACAATACAAAAAATAGAAAAGAGTAAACCCTAATACTAACCATGCCTCCGCGAGAACTGAGAATGTCCATCAGGGCGTTTAAGCCCTTCCTGCCTGCGTACTCGCGCTCGTACGGTGTGAGATCACGTCCTGTCATCGACCACTGTCAAAACATACAAAGATTTCATTATGTTAGAATTAAAAAACTCATAAACCCTAAACTATCGAACATAAAGAGCAATGCGAAAAAACTTACAAAATCGGCCTCAAATGATGCCCATCCACCGCTCCCCAAGTGGTGCGAGCTCCCTGCCTCTCCTCGCGCTCTGGCTGCATCCTTTTGTTGCTTCCACTTGTCGGGATTCTCGCGCGCTGCTTTCTTCGCATTCTTCCAATCTTCTTTGGCCAGCCAATCTGGCCTGTTCCACCCATTCTTGATTGCTTTTTGCACTTCGGAACGCTTGTGTTTGCAGTATTCGCGCATTCGAATCTTCATTAGGTCTTCATTGAAGCGCTGATCCCGTGTTGGAACGGGAAACTCATCATGAAGTATGCTGATGACTCTGTTTTTTAAATCACTTGGTACTTCACTCCATTTGTTTAGTATGTAGTGTCTAAACAGCTGAGAGCAAAGACCACGCATGTGCGAGATCACCTTCTTGCCGTCATCATCCATGATGATGCCGCCGCTGAAGTCGACGGAGTAAGACAAGCCCTCTAGCCGGTGACGCGTGAACCTGGGTGTCCCGGCAGGGGTCTCTAGCGGCGTGTCGATGGGGGTACGGACGTCAGGTGTCTCCACCGGCGTCTGGGCCCCGAAGCGAGGAGTGTCGAGTGGGGTGGCTCCTGGCGGAGTAGGTAGAGGTGTGTAGCTGCTAGAAACAGTCAGCTGTGCAAAACCTGGCGTAGATGGCGATGCTGTGGCTGGTGTGGGGGCGGGCAAAGAAGGGGAGGGTAAAGATCCTCGTCGAACACGAGGCGGTGTGGAGGCATCGGTGGCGGAATCCCCACAACAATCGCCACCGCCACCACTAGAGCGCCGGTGTCTAGACGAGTGTGAAGCTCGTCTCGTCGACGCCGAAGCTTCGGAGCGCGCCGAATGCTCCGAAAGAGAGGGAGATGCGGATGGAGTAGGAACGCGCGATGATGCGCCAGAGCGATGACGCTCCACGTACCACTGTCTCTGCTGCGGTGACAAAGAAGAAAGAAACTCCTCATCATCCATACCTGCATTAAACACACGAATATTTAAACTTAATATTGAATGAATAGAGTAGACAATGACGCAAAGACCATTAAATACAATGACGTAATGACGCATATAAATACAATGACGCAATGAATTGAGTGATAGAAGAGGCAAGTCAAAAACTCAGAATTTTCAATCAAAAGATGTGAGCGCGAGTAGAAAAGAGCGTTATACACCATGGAAGGTACTTAGAGAGCCAGAGCTTTTACAACACGGAGCAAAATTGTTCAAATACAATATTTGTGGCTTTAAGAGATCTCTCTCTCATCCTCGCATAACTCAGCATAACTTCCTATATCTATATAGAGCTTTCTGTTTAAAAACATATCCTCTGTTTCATTTTGTAGCTCCTCTGCATGCACCCCATATAGAGTAGTAGCATCGGTATGCTCCTCTGGCACCACCGCAGCGGCTTCTGATTGAGCATCTTCTTTGATCTCCTCCATTGATGCCGTTGTGATTGGCACATGGTAGCCTTCATATGTCCTTGCACTACGAGGGGCTACCTCTATGACGTACCACCAGTTTGATGTAGACTTTGTGGAATGAAATATTACCTGCCAGAGCCACATAACTTACATGAGAGCTTTCAAGCACATAACTTGTAAAAGGGGGATATTAACTATTTACATACTTACTTGTTCACAATGCTCGGGTAGTACGAAAGTGTCTCTTAGGTCAGTCCATTTCTTAGTAGAATCCACCTCAAGAAAACCAGACTCTCCTCTACGCACAGTAGCGTTGCGACCCTCCATGATTATCTTGAACCATTGCACGTCGAACAAGTCGACAAAAAATCCTCTGTAATCGATCCTCCAAATCTCTTGCAGCGTGCCGAAGTAAGTGAGTTCCGCCACCACAGGATCTGCATCAGAGGAACGTCGTCGACTAGACTGTTCAAATTTTGCCATGATTCCACAATCTTGAGTAAAACGCTTTTTGTCAATTCGTTCCACCCTAAAATGTCAACCTTTACACCATGCTGCTGTGTATGACTTATACTACAACGAACAAATATTATGAGTGGCCGTTCAAACGTTTATAAATAAAGTCACTTGCTAGTCGTACATTGCAAACTTACCTTGGTCGCGCAACCCCGAGAGTACTCCCACTCTTCCTCAGTCACTTCGTCACCGCATTGTTGTGCGCTTTTCAATTGGTTGTGCAACCATCTTAAGCTCATGAAGGTTGGTAGGCTCTCCAGAACCGTCGGATAGTGCATCGGTGGTCGTCTTCCCCGTCTCCACTCGATTCGTGCCCTTTGTCGCTCTTGCTTTGCATCCTCATATTGTGAAATCCACTTTTGCATCACTGGATTGTGAAGCATGCAAAATTGGTTGATTTTAGCCTCTAGATCTTCCGTCATCTTCTTCTCAACACCGAGATTGCACATGACAATCCCAGATATGCGCTCATCATCTATGGTTCGCCATAGCGTGTCCTGGGCTTTATCAAATCCGTCTAGCCACTCTCCAATGTACACTAGGGACTCTGATACCAACCAACCTTCTACCATACCCTCCGGACGCGCCTTTTGACGCACATATCCCTTAAGCGTTTTCATGAAACGTTCTAAGAAGAACATCCATTTGGAATGAACTGTGCCAGCTATTTCCACCTCATCAACTATGTGAACAAGAAGATGCACGTGAATGGTTAGCATGGTAGTAGGAAAATGTTTCTCAAACATGCACACAAGCTCCGTAGCATTTAGTTTGGCAAATGGTATGGAGTCTACGTTGATCTCCTTTTGTGAGATCCATTGCACCAGCTTTGCAAGTTTGTAGATTGTGTTACGGATGTCGAGAGACAAACATTCCTCAATGGCAACCGGTAAAATAAACTGTAAAGTATGTGCAGCAATGATATTAAAGTCCACATTTTATGCAATGATATTAAAGTCCACTATGAACGTACCTGACACATTTTATGCCAATCGTGTGACTTCAAACCGGTAAGCTTTCCTTCTTTAGTAAAACACGTTCGGAGCGAGTGCATTACGCCAGTGGGGGTCCGCAAAGATCGAATGGTCTCTTTTACTTTGCGTTCTTGGGATCCTGTGAAAATCCATGGTGCTTTAGGGAGTTTTATCGATCCATCAGACGCTGTTTGCGGCCAATATTGCTCCATACGATCCACATTTCTAAGGTCAACTCTGGCTCCCAAAGTATCTTTCTTGCCAGTCAGATGGTCCCATAGTAGATTACCCACATTCTTGAATATGTGCATTGGATCGAGCAAGTGATTGATCATGAGTCGGGGCCAGTATGGTAACTTGTACCATAGAGATAGTCTCTTCATCCCTGGAGGCGATCCGTCATCGCACATCTCCTTTTGCTCTAACCATGCTTGTGCAGACATCCTTGGTGGCTCTCTTCCCAAAAAGCCGTCGCATAACACATGATTCTCTGGAAGATACGCTTGATGACCTTCGTAGATTTTCTTCTTTAGTGAGGGCGCCCTACGTGCATTCAGTCTAGGTCCACATGTGACACATGATCTATATCCGCTTGTTTGAAGCCCTGCATGTATACACATGATAATAGATCAACTATGGGAAAAAACAAGATTTACAGTGTCTGAGTGAGGAGTGTCAATAGATCACCTGAGCATTCTGTTAGCCCGGGATAGTCATGCATGGTCCACATTAGAATGCCTCTGATCAAAGCATTCCGTCGTCCTGTGTGTCGGCTCATATCCACCACCTCTATGCCAATCCACAATTGTTGTAGCTCTTCCAATAGTGGACGAAGATACACATCCATATTCCCCACTTTATATCGCCCCGGCACAATCAAGCTTAGCCATAGGTGCCCCTTCTTCGTAGTCAACCACGGGGGAATGTTGTAGTTGACGATGACAACGGGCCATACACTGTAAGATGTTGATCTTTGACCAAATGGATTTACGCCATCCATAGCCAGGCCTAAGCACAAATTTCGAGCTTCCCTGGCAAAATCCGACCATGTTCCATCTATATGTTTCCAGGCTGCGCAATCTGCAGGAATTCGTAGCACACCATCCGAAGATTTATTCTCCTCATGCCATGATGCTAGGGCCGCCATGGACTTACATTCGAAGAAATTCTTGATGCGAGGAAGCAGAGGAAAATGTCGCAAAACCTTTTGTGGAATTTTTTTCCCGTGGAGATCTACTCGATATCTTTCAGAATCACATTTCGGACACTTCTCCATGTCTATGTATTCCCCTCTGAAAAGAATGCAGTCATTAGGACAAGCGTGGATAGAATTGTAATCCATCCCCAAGTTTCGCAAAATCTTTCTTGCTTCATCTCGGGAATCTGGCATCACATTGTCAGCTGGTAGTATGTGCTCTTTAAGCAATCTACACAACATAAAAATACGATACAGTCGTGTAAAAATCTATCAGATCATTATACATTTAGAGTTTTATTAAAGTAAACTAATTGTAATAGATCACCTGAAAAGCGCTGTGACGCTAGTGTCACTCCATCCAAACTTTGCCTGCATGTTGAGAAGAACCAGGAGTGCTTTCAATCTAGACATACGTGCTCCATTATACAATGGCGTATCCGCTTCACTTTTCATATCATCATAGATAAGCCTTTCTGAATCCATGATCGTCTCGATCATTTCATCAATCTCGGGCTCAAACATTGCCTCGTTGGGAATGTTCTCTGCATGATCATCCCCCGAGCCGTCAGAGGCTACATCTTGTGGCCTCACATATGCTGCTTGACCAAAGCGCCTGCGAACACGTCTATTGGGTTGCAAGATTGCTGCTTGTTGGCCAGCGTCAGAGTCCGACGAGTTATAATTGACAACAACTCGATCTATAATAGATGGATCGAACTCGCCAAATTCGCGAACGTGCTGCAAAGAAACACGTCTTGTCCGTCGCACAACATGCTTGCATTGATTACAAGGACATAAGACCCTCGTTGAGAGATAGGTGTTTAGGTTGGATGGTCCCACATCCTCGTCACTACTCATAATGAGAATAAAAATCTTATAACCTGGACAAAAAATTTAATATTGTATTGGCATTCTTCGTCTTATCTCTCTCTCTCTCTCTCTCTCTCTCTCTCTCTCTCTCACATTCTCTAGTCATGTCCAATCCCCACACACCTCGGTCTAGAGGTGCACGGAGATCAGAACCACCGAGTTATAATCTCGTCTTTATTGGTCAATACCTATATTTGTGGGTACAAGAAATCTACAGACCCACGTCTACATGATACTGCATGTAGTGGACAAAACCCCTTTGCCTCTTCTCTAGCTGTAGCACTTCACAGTATCTTAACATCTTTTCACAGTAGATCTTTTCACTGTTCGTCTAACTCTAAACCCTAGACCGTAAGTAATTCTTGCGTGGACTCGATCTAACGTAAATAAGCGTAAATCTAAATAAATGTAAATCTAACTAAAAATAAACCTAAATCTAATTTAACGTAAGTCTACATCTAACCTAATCTTTAACGTCTTTTGTGATAGTTTCCTACGACGTTAAAACTCTCTTCTTCTTGTGTGTGTGTGTGTGTGTGTGTGTGTGGGTAAACCTAAATAAACCTAAGTCTAATTTAATATAACATAAATCTAAATCTAACATAAATTATGTTATATTAAAAACAAAGAACTAAACTAACAGGGATTATAAGAACCTTAAAATTGATTTAACACATAATTTTTCACATAACTCGGCAAGAGTTGGCATTCTCATCACTAAAGATGTGAGAGTTAACTTCCGGCGGTGACGCTGCCTCATCTCCATCCACATCTTACGACAGCAATTGGCCCTTTAGACCGTTCTTGCTCTTGTTACTAACTTTGAAGTTGCTGTTGAATGACTAGAGGTTGTCTAGATGGTCATTGTGTCGGGGATGTAGTGACTCTTGCCGCCCTGAAGATCCACCTTCTTCCCTATCTTCTGAAGACATTTCACCAGTACTTTTGGATCGACGGAGCCCACCATGAGTGAAGGCAGCAATACCCTATATTCCATTGAGGGCTTTCTTCACCCGCTTCATGCAGGCATCGCAGTCTATGGAGACCTAAATCTAATCTAATATAACATAAATCTAAATCTAGCGTAAATAAACGTAAATCTAATTAAAAATAAACCTAAATCTAATCTAATTAAACTTAAATAAACCTAAATCTAATTTAACGTAAGTCTACATCTAACCTAATCTTTAACGTCTTTTAGGATAGTTTCCTACGACGTTATAACTCTCTTCTTCTTGTGTGTGTGCGCGTGTGTGGATGTGTGTGCCAATAAAAAGAGATAAATGGTATAACCTTTCTATCACCCATGCCAAGTATGATAGATTGATTATGCCATTTCCCTCTTGAATAATAGGTCTTGAGTTCAACTCCTCGTCAGCTAGATCATTAGGTCTTTTAATTTTAATTAGTTTCCTACGACGTTAAATTAGTTTCTCTCTCAATGTGTGTGCGTTTTTTTGGATCGTATGCATGTTTTCTCTCTCTTTTCCTCTCTCAATGTGTGCGTTTTTTGTTTATGCATGTTCTCTCTCTTTTTTCCTCTCTCAATGCGTGCGTTTTTTGTTTATGC
>NC_140937.1:115535552-115553052 GCF_014529385.1 Adiantum capillus-veneris | reverse complement strand
TGCCAGCTTGCTTGATTTAGGTCGATGGACAGCCGCTGGTTGGGATGGTCTCTCTGTGGAATTCTTCTTGTTATTTGAAGTTGCCTCTATTATTCATGATGAATACAGCTTGGGAACAACAGGAATTACCCTCCTCTTGGAAAGAAGGTTTGCTCAAGCTGATCCCTAAGCATGCATTGTGTGAAGAATTTTCACATTGGCGGCCTATTACACTTATGCTTGTGGTATATAAATTAATAACAAAAATGCTTGCTAACCGACTCAAATGCTTTCTGTATGAAGGCTTGCATCAATCTCAATATGGCTTCATTCCGCGACGTCAGATTAATAACCTCGCAAATGTCATTATTGGTATGGAATATGCAAAATATACTCGACAGGATGTGTTAGTGATGCAGGTTGACATTGAAAAGGCATTTGATACTGTTCTTTGGGATTACATTGCGGATACCATGCGACATTTGGGCTTTGGGCCTAGGCTATCCCGTGTCATGCTTTTCTTGTATGCAAATAGTACTTCTGCAGGCTTGCTGGATGGTTCTCTCACAGAATCTTGGCCTTTGGGACCGTCGGTACGGCAGGGCTGCCCTCTGAGTGCTTTGCTTTATGCGATCGCTACTCATCCCTTGTTTATGTACTTGGATTCCTTGACCTCCACTGGAAGGCTACATGGCCTTACTTTACCTTCTGGTCGACAGTTTGCTGGTCAGGCATGCTTTGTTCATGCCTCGTAATAACTATGATGATGTACAACAGATTATGCATACTCTTCACTTGTTTGGATTGGCAGCAGGTCTCAAAGTTAACTTTTGCAAATCCAAGCTATTGCCTTTGAAAGAGTGTGATTGGCACAGGATATTGTGGCCTGGGGAGATTGTTCCTCCCCATGTTCTGGTTCGCCATTTGGGTTATCCGCCGCTGGGTTGGAATGTATCGGCTATGAAGAAAACGGATTGGGTGCTCCAACGTCTACATTCCAAGTTGAATTATTGGAAATTGTCCACGTGGCCACTTCATGTGCGTCTCAGGATTGTCCAATGCATCCTTGTGGCCTATGTGCAGTTTTACTTGCCTTTGTTGTCTTGGCCTCTGTTGCGCTTGCAGTCTCTCATGTCCAATATTTTAGAACATTTTTGGCGGACCTCGTCTACCAAGAGGGGCATTCAACTTTTATCTATGGACAAGCTGTGTTCTCCCAAGCGGCTTGGAGGGTTGAATATTTTGGACTTGAGACGTCATCTTCTGGCTCGGAAAGCTCTGTTGTTGCTAGTTTTGGTGGAGCAGCAGCAACCCTGGGCTCTCATGGTCACACATTTATGTGCGCACATTGTCACCCCTTCTTTTGGTCATTGGCAATTGACTTATTGGGATGTTTTTGGGAAGCTTGAAGGACACATTCCTGGATGTCCCTTTACTTCTTCTCTAATTGTTGATTGGAAGGTTGTCACTTCACATTTGGCTTGGGATGGTCGACAATCCTCTGGGGGTAACTCTCTTCGCTTGGAGAGTCTGCATTGGAGCAGGGTTTTTGCTTCGACTTTTGTTCAACGGTCTCCTCACCAAGCGTATTTTCTTTCTCAAAAAGGAATCTGTCAGGTGCATCAGGTGGTTGATGACTCGGGTTATGTTCTTTCTTTTGTTGATGCCGTCTCCCGCTTTCGGTTGGGTCTTCATTATTCTCCTCTCTGGCAGGAGATTCAAAACATGCTTGTTGCTCATTCGCCCATTCCTCCGCTGGATGAAGACTCTCGCTTCTTTGATTGGAATCTAGCTACTACTAGATTGGACTGCATCTCAGCTGCCAGTGTCTATGCCATTCTTCAGTCTGAAGTATGGATTGTGCATCGGGGTAATCAGCTGTGGTCGCTTTCTAAGTCAGCCTTGTGGTGGCAACACGCATTGTCTCGCATTTGGCAGAGTCATCTGCCTTTGAAGGAACGTGTTTTCTTGTGGCGGTGCTTGGTGGGAGCTCTACCTGTTGGCGGTGTGTTGCATGCTCGGCATATTGCGCCTTCCCGCTGCCCGAGATGCCTTGAAGCTGAGGAGACCGTGCCACACTTGCTGTGGTGTTGTCGTTACTCCAGAGCCTTCATTCGGCAAGTGTCGGCTTCTCTTCGACTACGTTTTCCTTCCGGCTCTTTTCACAGACGATTTTGGCTTTTTGGGGTGCTTCGGTCACCACAATCTTAGTTTGCGGTCTTCTTCACCTGGGTCAGATTTTGGACTATGTGGGCCATTTGGCATCATAGGAACTGCTTAATGTTCCAGGGCACTTTTGTTGACCCCTTTCCCTATTTCAAATTATCTCTTGGTCAAGCGCTACATTTTGCCTATGTAGCTGGAGACATCACTCTTGATGCCTACAGGATGTACTTTGACTGTTTCTAGCCTTCGGAGCCTTATAGTGCTCCGTCTTTTGTATCCCTTTCTTTTCGTGGGTTTTCCTCGCTTTGAGGTTTCCCACTTGTAAATTAATCAAAGCAGATTTACAAAAAAAAGTGTGTGTGTGTTTAGTTGTTTTGAATTGCTAAATGTCTGTTCCAATCTGTTCTCACCAGTTGGTGTCACAAAGTGATGACGTGGCTACGGATAGCTGAAACCCTAATTTGAGGCTGAAACCATAAAATCCCTGCAAACCCTAAAAACTGCTAGAAACCCTAATTTCTGCAGAAACCCTAATTTCTGACAGCAAACCCTAATTCTGCTGGGGTGCCACGTGGCAGCAGGAGCAGCTTCCGGATTTTGCGCCGCAAAACGCGCTGATAGCTTTTGGCTTGCTTTTTGGGCTCCACGCCGAGAGAGAGAGAGAGAGAGAGAGAGAGAGAGAGAGAGAGAGAGAGAGAGAGAGAGAGAGAGAGAGAGAGAGAGAGAGAGAGAGAGAGAGAGAGAGAGAGAGAGAGAGAGAGAGAGAGAGAGAGAGAGAGAGAACTTGCTTTTCTTTTTTGGTTTAAAAAAAAAGATACTCTCTAAAGAGAGAGAGAGAATTCTTGCTTTTGATTTTTAAAAGCTTTTGGGGCTCTGCTTTTGGGCATCCCTTGTACCTTTAAATATGTGGAGAGGGCTTCACTTCTCGGGGCATCTGGACGCAGAGTCTGAGAGTGAAACCCCAGCTACACTCTTGTACTTTGATCTGATTAATATAAAAAGAAATACCGAAAGAGGCGCCAATCTTTGGGGCCAATATCTCTAGGCACGGAACTCCGCCGGGCCAGTGCAAATCTATTGTGATCTGTGAATTGTTTTGAAGTGGTTATTTGGTGCTGTCGCGGTTGATTCTTGATTTGGAGTGTCCAAGTCTGTTACAGTGGTATCAGAGCACGGCCGATTTCTCTTCTACGGGAAATCCGATCCCCGAATTTTTTTCTGCGGCACCTATGGCTTCAGGCAATGATCAGTCGACTCCCTTTGCATCTGGAGATGCGGGCAGGGATCACAACGAAGATTCCGGCACGGAGTATGGCCTGCCTAGGCCTACTCCAGCAGAGCCGCAAGAGATGGAGCGTCGAAAATTGATTGATGATGCAACAAAGATGATGCTCAATTTTGCCAAGGATCCGAAGCTGGCAAAATATATGAACCAGACCTCTTTGGAAGAGGTACAGACAGAGTGGCAGAGAACCACAACACCACTCCCAAAACCCGCTCTCAAGAAATCTTCTGGCTCCAAGAAATATACGGAGAAGGAACTGGAGAACGTGGTTGATGCACGGATTGCTCAGCTTTTCGACAGGCAAAAGAAGGACAGAAAGCACGGCAAAAAGCAGAAGAAAGGCACTAACTTCCCGGGATATTTGGGTCGTCGGTCGACATTCTACAAGGCAAAGAAACTGAAGAAGCGCGTCAAGTTTGAAGGCCTACCCAATTCTTCTTCTTCTTCTTCTTCTGACAGTTCTTCTAGCTCTTCAGACTAGAGCGAAGAAGACAGGAAAAGCAAAAAGCGAGGCAAGACACAACGCTTCGGAAAGGGCAAGAAAAAGGCAAGGAAGTCTAAGTCTCGCCCAGTGAGTGACACTTCTACAGAGGACTCGTCTATGGACAGTTCAGACTCTGACAATGGGAACTTTTATGCGAACAAGAAGAATCTTTACAAAGCCAACCAGTATGACTTTCTCGAAGATAAAAGCAAGAAAGTCCGAGAGTTTAAGGAAGGTGGCCAAGCACTTAAGTTTGATACTTTTTCGGGATACTCCGATGCTTCGAAGGCTTTGTCTTTTATACAGCAGTTTGACATCGCTTTCGCGGGAGGACGCTATTCAGAGCACTCCAAGATTCAGAGAGCTGCCTCTTATTTTAAGGGAAATGCTCGCACTTGGTGGTCCACGCTTCTATTAAGCAAGACTGTGCCAGTTACATGGCTGAAATTCAAGAGGCTTTTTATTTCTTCTTGGTTAACTCAAGAGTTTGAGCGAGATATACGAGCTGCTTGGAACCATCTCCGGATGACCAAGAGCGATACAGTGAATTCTTACTGTGAAAGATTGTGGAACTCTTTTCTACTTGCCTCTTCATTCAAGAAGATCTCGTTCAAAGAACAGATTGAGCGGTTTACATTGGGTCTACCTACAGAGATCCGAGACCACTTCTTGGAACAGAAGTCAGCTTCTATTTAGGAGTTGATGAGTCATGCGAAGCGGGGCTTTGCAATTCACTCTGGCAGTCTGACCTACCCCACAGATGAGGTCACGACACAACGAACCGGACATACTTCTGGGAATGAAAGTAGAAAAAGAAAGAGCAACCCAGAGAAAAAGGATGCACGACCCAGACTTACTCCTCAGGAGCGGACTCGCTACATCAGGGAGGGGAAGTGCTTTGTATGCGGGGAAACTGGACATATCTCCGCGAAGTGCCCTAAAAAGGCACAGAAAGAACAGAATGACAAGGATGATGAAAGGCGTGAGAGTTCGAGAGCAGCTGAGGACCGTGTACGAAAAGGCAAGATGAAAATAGGATTGGTTCCAGATTGTGTGGGTATTGATCCCGACACCATGGATGAGAGTACAGAACTTTGCCGAGCTTGGGGCAAAGTGAAAGATCAAGAGGCCCTGATTTTCTTTGATGGAGGAGCCAAGGCCAACTTCATTTCACCGGAATTGGCGGCGCGGCTCGAGATTACTCCCGATCAGATGGGACCAATTGCAGAGGCAGTTCTAGCGGCACCCGGCAAGGACGTAGCCATTACACCTGTCATTGGCAAACTTCGGTTGCATTGTTAGGGGTATTTGGGGCATGAGGACTTCTTCATAATGCCTTTGGAGGGTTGTGATGTTCTCTTAGGGATTCCACAAGAACAACGCTGTGGTCGATTATCGGGCAAGAAAAGCGACTTTGACTACAGAAAACGGCAGAACAATTGTACTTGATATTAAACTGAAGGGCGAGTCTGTCCCTATTGTATCGGCTTCGGCCATTTCAAAATTAATGAAATCCAGTCTGTTTGTTTACTCGATCTTTATGAAAGAGTTGAGTGATGATGATGGGACAAATATGTCTAAACTTGATAAAGAACGCCAAGATTTTCTACACTCTCACGCCGATTGCTTCTCAGAAGGCATACCAGAAGAGTTACCACCTGCTCGTCCTGAAGATCATACCATTGATCTGATACCTGGTAGTACACCACCGAACCGGCCACCCTACCGTGTGAGCCGAGCACAGAATGAAGAGATTATGAACCAAGTGAAAGATCTCTTGGAAAAGGGTCTTGTCCAGCCTAGTACTTCACCGTATTGCTCTCCACTGTTATTGGTTTTGAAGAAAGACGGATCTTGGAGAATGTGCATCGATTATAGAGCTCTCAACAAAATCACCATCAAGAACAGATTTCCGATTCCTAGGATTGATGATATACTCGACAGGTTACAAGGATCCTCGTGCTTTAGCAGGATTGATCCGAAGAGTGGATATCATCAAATCAGGATCGTGTCGGGAGACGTCTAGAAGACAGCTTTTTGGACGACTTTTGGGTTATTTGAGTTTTTGGTGATGCCTTTTGGCTTAACCAATGCTCCTGCGACATTTAACCGGATGATGGACTGGATTTTTCGAGAGTACAGGCTATTTGTTGGCACTTTCTTTGACGACATCATTGTTTTCTTCAAGAATGAGGCAGAACACAAAGATCATCTGCTTTATGTCTTTCAGGCATTACGAGATCACAAGTTAGTGATTAATGCAAAGAAAAGTGAATTTTTCGTACCAGAGATACACTTTTTGGGACACATTGTGTCAGCAGCAGGAGTGCAAATGGATCCGGCCAAGATAGAGACTATCCGTGATTGGCCCGACTTGAAGAATGTCCATGAAGTTAGAAGCTTCTCGGGACTATGTTCGTATTACAGGCGGTTCATACGAAAGTTTGCAGAGGTTGCTTCCCCTTTGCATATCGTGACACAGAAAGGAGTACCTTTTTCGTGGGGACCCACTAGAGGTGACTGCCTTTCAGACATTGAAAGAGAAATTGACTACGGGACCTATTTTGGCTTTGCCAGACTTGCAGAAGTCATTCGAAGTATATTGTGATACTTGTGGTCGTAGTCTGGGTGCGGTCTTGATTCCAGAAGGCCATGTCATAGCTTACGAGAGCCGTTTGTTCTCTAGGCCAAAGATGACAACACAGATTTATGAGAAAGAGCTTTTGGCGGTTATCCATGCTCTTACTCAGTGGCGGCATTACCTACTCGGAGCGGATTTCAGTGTCTTTACAGACCATCAGAGTTTGCGCTACTTCTTGTCACAGAAGTAGCTTTCGGAAAAGTAGATGCGGTGGGCGAACATCTTGTCACAGTTTCACTTCCAAATTGTCCATGTGCAGGGACAGAAGAATGTGGTGGCAGATGCTTTGTCTCGGAAACCGTTGGTTCTGGCTATTTCCGCGATACATCATAGGAGCTTCGAGGATATGGTCGATCAGTATGCCACAGATACAGATTTTGCAGATATTTTCACACGGCTACGGGATGGGGAGACAGTAGCTGGATACTCCCTTCGGGAAGGCTACTTGATGAAAAAGACTATGTTGTGCGTTACACAGCCGTTGAGGGAGAAGGTTATGACTGAATGCCACTGTCCAGCTTTTACGGGTCACCGTGGCATTGCTACTAGCATGAAAGGGGTAGAGAGATATTTCTTTTGGCCGAGACTCAAGAAAGATGTGGATGAGTTTGTGCGCAGTTGCTTGGTATGCCAGAAGGTCAAGTTTGATAGGCATAAAGCACAGGGATTGTTATAGCCTTTACCCATACCCATCCGCCCCTGGGAAAGTATAGCGATGGATTTCATTTTTGATCTCCCAAGAACATAGAGTGGTCACGATGGTATCTGGACTGTTATTGACAGATTTAGCAAACAGGCTCATTTCATCCAGTGAAGAAAACAGTCAAGCCGGATCACTTAGCGAGACTGTTTGTGGCCCAGATTTTCAGATTACATGGCATGCCTGAGACAATTGTCTCCGACAGAGACCCCAGATTTACGAGTTTGTTTTGGAAGGCAATTTGGGAGAACATTGGTACGCGGTTGCAGTTCTCGTCATCGTTCCACCCGCAGACTGACTGGCAATCCGAGATTGCCAATTCAGTGGTTCTAGATTTATTGAAGTCTTATATCTCAGATCAGAAGACTCAATGGGAAAGATATTTACCTTTGGTGGAATTTGCCTACAATAACACAATACACTCGTCGACGGGGAAGGCGCCATTTGAGATTGTCGAAGGTGCTGCGAAGGTTCCACCCTTCCTGAGCACGAAAGATAAGATCTTTGAAGCGGATGAATATACGCGAGATCTGGATACGGCTTTTGCCAAGGTTCGCGAGACTTTGCAGAAGTCTCAAGAACGACAGAAAAAGGCAGCGGATCGCTATCGTCGCGACATGAAATTGAAGGAGGATGATTGGGTGCTCTTACGTTTTGAGAAGGCACACCTACGAAAGAAAAAGGGAAAGGAGAGGCTTTTTCCAAAGCTTAGTATGCGATACTACGGCCCTTTCCAGATTCCTGAAAAGATAAATGAAGTCTCCTTCCGACTGAAACTGCCAGATACTTGGAGGATTCACAATGCAGTTCATGTGAGTCTCTTGAAAGCTTTCAAAGGTGATGTGCCTAATGATGGGGAGCCTAATGAGCAACCCGAAGTGGAAGAAAACGAGGAGATCCTTGTTCCGGAACAGATTTTGGCACACAAGGATACGAAGAATAAGGGTAAAGTCCGAAGGCGGTTCTTGGTTAAGTTCAAGAATTATCCTGCACTTGATGCGAAGTGGATGGAGGAGGACCTAGCAGATACTCCTCTGATTGTGAAACTTTACCTCGATGCTTTTGGTTTAGCATAGTCTACTCCAGAGTCCAAATGGAACCCAGAATTCAGCTTGGCCGGAGATCTGGTGCAGTGGGATGCACAAGAGGGGAGTCACTCCACTCCTTTGTCAACAGATGCCTTGATTTAGATACTAGAGTCACTGATGTCTCTCTGAGCTTCAGGGATACTGAGAGCTGACAGTATTCTGCTGTATGACTTTATGAAATGGAATTCCTGATAATGATACTGATTTGTTCTTGACTTCTTTTGAGTGCAGGAACTGATAGCCGAAATGACTGCAGCATTTTGGTCTGATTGATCTCGAATAGACATGGTTGTAATAGGGGTTAGTCAATCGGACATCGATGAGTCCCGATTGGACCTAGATGTGATTGCTAGCTACATTGCCGATAAATCATGGTCTAAGATCCAAGTGAATGTTGAATGTCATGTGATGTCTGGTGATGTCCTGTGATGTGACTGTCGATTTTGTACATGTGCTAGATGTGTGTTCCTAGTACGTAGGTACTAACAGTCAGTGTCTGCTAAGACGGTTTATGGCTTTTGTTGGTTTTGCAGGCGTAATCGCGGTCGATTACAATGCTTTCAAGAGTGGGGTATGTCACAAAGTGATGACGTGGCTACGGATAGCTGAAACCCTAATTTGAGGCTGAAACCCTAAAATCCCTGCAAACCCTAAAAACCGCTAGAAACCCTAATTTCTGACAGAAAACCCTAATTCTACTGGGGTGCCACGTGGCAGCAGGAGCAGCTTCCGGATTTTGCACCGCAAAACGCGTTGACAGCTTTTGGCTTTCTTTTTGGGCTCCACGCCAAGAGAGAGAGAGAGAGAACTTGCTTTTTTTTTTTGGTTTAAAAAAAAAGATACTCTCTAAAGAGAGAGAGAGAACTGCTGCTTTTGATTTTTAAAAGCTTTTGGGGCTCTGCTTTTGGGCATCCCTTGTACCTTTAAATATGTGGAGAGGGCTTCACTTCTCAGGGCATCTGGACGCAGAGTCTGAGAGTGAAACCCTAGCTACACTCTTGTACTTTGATCTTATTAATATAAAAAGAAATACCGAAATGGGCGCCAGTCTTTGGGGCCAATATCTCTAGGCACGGAACTCCGCCGGGCCAGTGCAAATCTATTGTGATCTGTGAATTGTTTTGAAGTGGTTATTTGGTGCTGTCGCGGTTGATTCTTGACTTGGAGTGACCAAGTCTGTTATAGTTGGCATGTGGTGCCCTTCTGTTACACAGTCTTGTAGAAATTTTGCATTCTCATGTCTTTGTTATCCGAACACGTGAGCCTTTGCTCTCAAGTGTTAGAATATGCAATGATTCCATAAGTGGATCACTACTGCATGATCTATGCCTTTGCTGTGTTTCTGTACCAGATTTTGTTTAAAAGACTAATGTGGTCAAATGGGAAGATAAAAATTGAAGCTTACAATATTGCACAGGTCTGCACACCAGCTTCTTCATTTAACTGCATCAAACAGACACTACATGTGTTATGCATGGACCTAAATGCAAAAGTTTAAGACCCTCTGTTTTCATCTTGGAGATGGATGAGATGAAGCCGATACTCGGCAATTCAAAGGAAGGAACGACCAGCAGCTTGTTCCTGTTATGATTAACTAAGAGTTTGTTTGGTGTATTGCATCCATTTTGTTGTAGCTTCGAATGGCTGGAGCTTGGAGTTTGCATCATGCTAGTGGTTGACAAATTAGTTGGGCAACTGAAACTGACAGTTCCGATAGAAAAGCACACTGAAGAATCTCCTTAATTTGTGCAAGTTTCAATGTCCAGGCAGCTTTTTTCAGTAGGATAAAACAGTCATTGTTTATGTATTTTTCTGTAAATATGAAAGGAAAACATTGATGAGGCTGATTGTTAGAATCTATGTGCAGAGTCTGCTGCAGTCTTTTAAGTTTAGTTTATGATTCTCTTCTTAGGAGAAACTGTGTTGTCTTTCAGCCATACAGCATTCTTGATGGACTAAGTCCTGTCCGGGATGATGATCACATTACAGCACACAGGCTTCCTAAATCATCAGAAAAGGCACCTTTGCTTGTCTTTGTCAACCGACGGTTAGAAGAGTACGTACTCATTTAACAAGTGACTGCATTTCTCAAAACAGTTTTATTGCATCGATGATTTTTAATAATATTGTTGCATGCAGAGAGAGCATTTTGAAGAAGCCAGTGAAGAGTTTTGGTTCGCCTCTGATTGCTTGGGTTCCAGATGAGGGTTTTTCCAAAGGAGCAGACCTGCTTAGCATATTTGAACACATTCTACAACCGTTGAGGAAACCTGCGATTGTTTCTTCTGTGGAACGAGCGGAAAATGGGAGGCAGGAAGGAAATGGTACTTGTAACCATGTGGATGAAGATAGGGAAATGCATGAGAATGATTCAGCCACTATCATTGCGGAAGTTTCTGTGAAAGACAACTTAGATGAAGAGAGTTTTCGTCTGTGTAATGGATCAAAGGGTGGGCACCAACTTTTTCAATTCTGGGTTGGAGAAGAGAGGTTTGGAGCAAAACAGGTGCTCATAGAGATGGACAAGGGACTGCCTGCCACATTGAATTCATCTAGGATAAATACGCGAATACACGTTGCGGTAGATTGGTCAGAACAGGCTCTGGAGCAATATGATGTGAAGCAGCTGGAGATTGCCTCTGAAGGACTGCGAACAGGATTTGTAGTAAAAAAACCAAGACAGGAGGCGGTTTCATTGTATAGTTGTTTAGAGGCGTTTCTAAAAGAGGAGCCTTTGGGACCAGAAGATATGTGGTAAGTTACATTCAGTAAGGTACTTGCATGGGAAGAACAGGCGGTTAATTTAAATTTGGTAGATGCATGTCTGCATGTTTGTATGGATGCATGCATCTCTTTTTCATTCATGCATGAATGTGTTTGTGCGGGAAAGGTTGTTCGTCTGTATATCTTTGAGTAGAGCTGCATAATCCTCCCCCCCCCCCCCCCCCCCTCACACACACACACAAAAAAAAAGCTCCTTTCTTCTACTCACACAGACAAACCTTCATCACCTCTCTCTAGGCACCTCAATCAGCCCTACTGCTAGGAAACACATGCTTGGTAACATATCTATATGTTTTTTTCTTTTGTCACTTTTACTCGATATAGGGTCCGGCTCGCCTCAGGAGGACCTAGGATGCCTGAGGGACTAATTAGGGACTTACTTAAATGGATGGCTATCCAATTGTCTCCTACACATGAACCTACTGAGGGACTATAAGTGGCCATGCACAAACCACCTTTTGACCCAAATTTTATTATGCCCTCAGGTAGCCATGTAAAATTAGCTTTGAATTGTTACCAGCCCGTCTTCAGGTGTCTCAAAGGGCGTTTCAGCTCTAATACCTTGATCGAGGGATAGTTTATAGAACTTGTCTTGCTTCTCATAGACCAAAATAGTTATACTTTGTGTCTCTGTATGGTAACGTAGCTTTAATGCTCGCATTTACCTTGATAGGGATTCAAATATCTCCTTTATGTGTGGTGAAGGATATCTTTCCTCATCCTTAACACTTGCGTTGAGTCCTCTCGACCTTACCCTTTATGTGCCAAGATTGGCATTCTTATTCATAGTGGAAGGCTTATTGTGGAGATAGCTTTCTCCACCCTTAAAAATCTTCTGTCAAATCCTTTTTTTTTCCCGAGAAAAAGATCCTTCTATTAGTTAATGAAAACTGCCCATAGGGCTACAACCACCTCTGCAAGAGAGGGCTACAACAAGCATGATGGGGAGACTCTCCCAATGAAAAAACAGCATATATACAATGGGGCTAAATCAAGAGATGGGAGGAGGGAAAAGCCACACAGGTGGACAGTAGTGCCATCTGAGCACCCCCTGGACTATGGTGTAGAAAGGCCCAGGGCGCCAGAGTCGAAGGAAAGCCTCGCGGCGCTCCCGCATGCGGTCGGAGCTGCCCTGTAGTCCCTCAAGCTGTCCTCTGAGAGTATGGATCAGCTCGAGCCAAAAGTCACGAACAGTCTTTGCTGGTGGCACAGGGCGAGCCTCAAAGATGCGGAAACAACGGGCCCGCCAAATGAACCAAAGTGTCAGGCCACTGATGAGCTCCCAACACTCCTCTCTCTCACTGCACCACTCCAGTGGAGTAAGCTCTGTAGCAGGCTGAAGTGTAGGTCGCCCCCCCTGCATCACTATCATCCTGCTGGTGGAAGATAGCTCAAACTGAAGTGCCGGGCCCGTGAGGGTGGACCAAGCCGCTGCCCCCCAAGTGTACTGTCGAGCCGTGGAGAGAGCAGGCATCAGCCGAAGAACTCGTAGCCACACCTGTTGGGCCGAGGGACAGTCCCAAAGACAGTGACGCTGACTCTCCACCAAATGGTCACAAGCTGCACATGTGGCCGAGAGACCACTATGCACAAGCCAGCTCCCTACTGCTGTGGCTCTATGTGCGACCAGCCACTGAAACAAGGTGACTCGCCTCGGCTGTCTGGAGTCCCACAGCCTCTGCCAAAAAGCTGCCAAGAACTCGACTGTGAGGCCCTCCTCGTGCCAATGACGTGCTGCAGCGGGGCGGGCCTCTCTGTGTGCTGCAAGTATATGACGTCCAAGCCGAACAGTGTACTGAAAGAAGGGGACTCCTGGGCGGTCTGCAGAAGAGAAGGGGTCCCTCCATAGCCACTCACCAGGATCCCACTGTACTCGTGCCAGTGGACAGCACTCCCAAGCCCATAGCCTCTAGTGTCCTGTCTCAAGAGCTGCTGGGTCAGGGTCTAAGACGCAAGTCCTTCCACAGATGCCCACAACTCGGATCCTTTGGAAACAGCACTCTGCTACGTGCGGGGCCTCTACTGCAACTCGCTGTAAGCGTCCCCCACCCTGAAGCTCGAAGAACAGGGCTGGGACAGTCTCTGAGCAAGCCCTGACTGAAATGAGAACCTCCAGTCGTGTGAAGGCTCCCATCCACCGGGGTGCTACAGGCTCGAGAGGCGTGAGCCACTCAGCTGGAACTGACTCTGAGATGTCCTGACACATGCTCTGCACCCCTCTCATGCCCTGTAGCTGGACAGCTTGCACTTCCTTCGACAAACCTGTGAACTCTAGCCAGTCACCTAGAGAGCGCGCTGGACCAGCTGCCATGGGACCCCAAGAAACATGAGGCTGACTCCCAACCAAGTGGCCTCTTTGAGTGTTAACCATGGGATTCCAAGCGAGGGGTTGCCGTAGGCGCTCCTCCGTGCACGTCGGCGGTCTCTGCTCTAGGCCATGCCGTAAGAGCTCCCAAGATCGAAGCAAACTCATAGCAAATCGGTTTGCCAGTCTCCTGCTCAAACCAACTCGGCGCAACTCTGTAAAGATCCATCTGGTCGAAGGTTGCCAAGGGCCTCCTGACTGAGGTACCCTGGCACGAAGCCTCTGCAGCAAGAACTCCTTCCAGGGCTCCTCGCCTGGAAGAAGTCCTCTGACGACGAACTTCCCAAGAAGGGCTCTGCTCTCCTGTGCTGGATCAATGATCCCAAGCCCTCCCTGAGAACAAGGAAGTGTGATGACCGACCAAGCCACCTTGGCTCGGGCAATCTGAGTGTCGCGACCTGTCCAAAGGAAGTTCCTGATCAGCCTCTCTACCTGGCTGATACAAGAACTCGAGAAGATCCAGCAAGAAGTGATGTACCACATAGTCGCCAACAACACCTGGTTGGCAACTACTACTCTACCAGCCAGCGAAAGTCGTGCTAAGCTCCAATGTAACAGCTTTCTCCTGATGGACAGGAGAAGAGGAGCAATCTGCTGCTCGGGGGACAAGTCCAAACCAACCTGACAACCCAAGTACCGAACTGCAGTCCCTGGAGGAATCCACCTGAAACCCTCTCCTGGCATCCAATCTGGCACAGGAGCACTGCCAACCGAGAAAGCCACTGTCTTTCTCCAGTTGATCAGTGATGCACAGCAGAAGGTCTCCAAAGCCTGCTCACATCTGTGTAAATTGGCCTTCTGGCCCTCTAAGTACAAGGCCGAGTCGTTGGCAAACTCAGCGTCCAGAAGCTCATCTCCCCGTATAGGGAGTGCTAAGCCGCTCAGACCAACCTGCTGTGACACCAAAAATCTGCTCATCGCCTCCGCATAGAACAGAAAGAGAAAGGGGGCAAGAGGACAACCCTGTTTGACCGATCGTGTGAGCATGAAGCGCTCACCTCTACCGCCTGCCAAAAGCACCGGACTGTGAGGCTGTCTGTACAAAGCTGACACCCCTCTGATCCAAGCATCTGAGAAGCCCATCCTGCGTAGCGTGCCCTCTAGAAAGTCCCAGTCAACTCTATCGTATGCCTTCTCAAAATCGAGAAGAAGAATCACAAGGTCCTCCCCACGGAGTCGTGCCAGGGCAGAAGCCTCCCAAAAGGTGAAGATGTTGTCAAGGATACTGCGTTCCTTGACAAAACCTGTCTGAGTCCCATGTATAAGGCTCTCCAAAAGTGGTTGAATCCTCAAACTCAGAGCCTTGGCAAGAATTTTGTAGGCTGAGTTTAGGATGGTGATGGGGCGCCACAGTCGAATCTCATCCAAGGAGCCACCCTCCTTTGGAATGAGGTAAATCAGGCCCTCACTCATGCTATTCGGCATCACTACTGTGAGCAGAATGTACTGAAAGGCACTACACAGATCTGGGCCAAGCAGGTCCCAGTACTCCAAGAAGAAACTGGTAGTCAGCCCATCCTCACCTGGACAACTACCACGAGGGAGGGCCCTAAGAGCCGTGTGCAGCTCCTCAAGCTGAAGAGGTATCTCTAGCCTTTGGCGCATCTCCTCAGTCACAAGACAAGGCATCTGTGCCCAAACCTGCTCCCTGCATGCTGCATCCTGTCTCTCTGACTGGGGCTCAGCCGACAGTAACTCACGGTAAAAGTCAGTAGCAACTGCACGCATATCCTCGGGCTCACAAACAACTGACCCATCTGGTCTCCTCAACCGATTGACCTTGGCATGCGAGTGCCGAGGTCCCACTGTCTCAAAAAAAGCACCGTCACTCTGTCACCCACCTGAGTCCACTGAGATGCCTGTCGGTGAAAGGCAAACTCATGGCGCCTCTCCTCTGTGCAAGCAAGCTCCTGTCGAGCCTGCTGTAACTGCTCCTCCAACCCTGGACTGTCTGGATGCTGCTCCTGCATCCTTTGTAGTGAAGCAATGCCGCGTCTGAGACGCTGCTCCTCCTCTCTCGCTGCAGCCCGTCGAGCCAGAGACTCCTGTAGAGAAAAGTGGCTAAGCTGAGCTAGGCCTAAGGCCACTCTGTCTGCAGGTAGAGCCTGGCTGTCCGTGCCCTCTGTCCAGAGAGCCTCTACCCTCTCTCTTAGTGCTGAGTCCAACAAGACCCGCTCTGGAATGCGAAGCATCGTGCTCCCACTCCTCTGCCTGTCTGCCACTGTGAGGATCACTGGTGCATGGTCCGAGAAGGATGTCCCTGCCAGGATGCCCAGTGAGCCCCCCTAGTCATTGAAGTGGTCACTAGTGTAGAAGCGATCTATCCGCGATAGATTCACTCCTCCCACTCTGCGGTCCGATCTAGAGAAGGCAAGACTCTCTGGAGGCCTCACAAAGCCAGAATGCTGCCATGTATCCGAGACCCTCAGAGTCATACACAACCTTTCCCAAGCTGCTAACTCGACTCCATGCACAGTAGCATGGCTGCCTCCGATCCTGTCAGAAGGGTCCTCCAACATGTTGAAGTCCCCTCCTACACACCAATGGTCAACCTGTGGCAAAGACTCGACAATCTGTGACCAAAACTCTGCACGAGCACTCGCCACATTGGGTGCATAGATGTTCAGGAAGCCCACAAGGCCAGCCTGAAGCTGCATAGTAATCCACTGAGCCCTGCTTGGCACAATAATCCCTCTGCCCACAATGGCCTGCTGCAATGAGTCCGCAATAGTCATACATACCCCACCGTGGATGCCTCCAGGTCCAAAAGCAGCTGACCAAAAGGTATCATACCGTCCACGCAAAATCTGACCACATTGCCGAATGCGGCTCTCAGACAAATGGTGCTCCTGAAGCATAAGGAGATGAATCTCTCCTCCCACAAGGCAACGCTGAAGCTCCTGACGCAATCGGCCTCGCTGTCGCTGAAACTGGGGCCCACCTAGTCCTTGCACGTTCCACGAGACGATCCTCATGGGGAGCGAGAGAGAACAGATGCTGCCGCAGCAGTAAGACGGGCTATGTTCGAGGCTGGCTTGGATGGGGAGTAATCCGCATCCGTGCGTCCTCTAGATAGGCGAGACTGAAGTGAGTGCCTGGCCCAAGCCCAAGCAGAGCGAGCCGTGCATAAAGCAACCTCCTCTGTCCAGGAGTCCTCATGAATGTATACATAGCAAGGCAAACACTGCGTATCAGCAAAAAAGTACACCACAATGTGCCTACATCCTGCTGAGTCAGGGGGTGTCACCGCAAACTTGGCTAGTGGCCACAAAGTCTACAGCAAATCTGTAACTCCAAGTTCTCCCAGGTGGTGAGAGAACTCGAGAACCTGTGTATGCAACCATCCCACCACTGAGTCTAGGGACCACTCTGTCTCGGTCCTCCCACAGAGGGGGAAGGAGAAACCAACTGCTGAGTCCAAGGCCTCTGTTCCCCTAGCGGCGAGGAACAAAGCGTGGACCCTGAAGCAGGTTGCCTCTTGGTCTGCTGCGGAATCGCCGAGGAAGCGAGTGAACCCGTAGTCGAAGAAATCCCAGCGTCGTCGGAGGTCAATGCTCGTCAGACCACGAGGGATAGCTGCAAGGGAAGATGTCTGAATCTGCAGAGGGGGCCGCAAGAAGGGCTGACCCTCTCTTGCTAGGCGACTCGTGGCAAAGGCGTTGCCAAGAGATCTCCTAGCCGCCGGCGAGGGACTAGTCTCCTGAGTCGACTGTGGTACTGGAGCAGGAGGAGGGGGGAAGAGGAGCTGGGGGGGGGGGGGGGGGGGCGGAGGAGAAGAGAAGCGAGGTGGGGCGACAGAGACAGGAGGGGAGTAGGGGGAGCAGAGGGCGGGGGAGGGGATGTGGAGGAGGAGGGGAAATCTGAAGGTGGGGCGGCTGGCGAGGGTGAAGCTGAGGTGGAGGCTGGCGTAGGGGGCTCCTCCTGCTCAAGAGGACCAAAGCGGTTCCCCGTGGGAACCCACTGCTGCTGAGTAGGCACCTGAGGGCCACTCTGAGTGCCAGGCTGTCG
>NC_140937.1:115528052-115530552 GCF_014529385.1 Adiantum capillus-veneris | reverse complement strand
TTGAGTGGGAACTTGTAGCCATACATGGATTGGGGTGTGGTCCGAATTGGGTGACCTCTTCCCAATTGTAAAATTACTTACAACATGGGATGTCTCATATGCAATCAATACATAATCAATAACACTCATGCCTTTGTTGGCCGTGTAGCATGTGCATTCTCCCGATTTTTCAAACTTACTTGTTCCATTGACGGCGATCAGTTGTAAGGATGTCATCATACTGAGCAATGCAATACCTTGCAGGTTTGTAATGGGATCTTTCGAACATCTCTCCCATGTGGGATCTAGTATCTCATTATGTTCAAGCATTGGAGGTGTCATGAGATCCACCATTTGCATTGCGCATGTGCTATGCGAGCATTCATGTCCCCAATAAGCATAATCATCCCTTCTTGTGCATAGGCATGGATATCGGCATACAGATCTTCGAAAGGGTAATTCTTCTCTACATTGAAGGCACCATAGAACGGTGACTCTCTATGGGGGATGTAGCACCCGGCAATGAACATAGGTTTAGGTTTTGTGTCAAACTTGATCCATATGTACCGGTTATGAGCATCTGTCTTGCAAATTGTGATCATTTTTCTGAGTTCCTCTCGGTATATCACTGCGACTCCTCCTTGTCCCCTCATTTTTGTACATGGCATCCGTAGGGAGTGTGTGACATATCCTTCAATGTGTGGTATTCTACATGCATCGTGTTCCCATGTTTCCAATAAAAAGAGAATGTCAGCTTGTGGTAGGACTTCCGTTAATCCTTCTCCTTTATGCCACGGGAAGCCTCTGCAATTCCAACTTGTCACGTGTAGTTCCGTGAACCCATGGGTCTTCCATTGTCATTTTGTTTCCTCTTTTGCTTCCCCTTTCGTGTCCGCTTGGGCTGTTTTTTTGTTCATGCGAGCTTCGTATGCTTCACGTCTAGTCTTTTGTTGGTTCGGCGTTCTATCTTCACTGATGTATAGTGCGCTATCCTTTCCTTTAAGTAGATGCGGGCGTTTTCGAGGATAATAGCCCTCTTGTGGGCATCCAAAAGTGTGCATACGATTGCCCGATTTGCTTCTGGTTTCTTCTTGCCTACTCGATGTGCACCATATACCACCACATCATGCATTCCGAAGTTAGCGGAGATCATTTCCGTGATGTCGGTGTTCAAGGTAATGACCTTCTCGTTGTCGGATTCGGGGATGCCCCGTATCACGATGTTCGGAGGGAGAGAGGGAGAGAGAGAGAGAGAGAGAGAGAGAGAGAGAGAGAGAGAGAGAGAGAGAGAGAGAGAGAGAGAGAGAGAGAGAGAGAGAAATGAAATGTTATGTTATATTAACGTCTTCAAAAGGCCAAAGTGACCTATGAGACCAGAAAGTTACAATGTGGTGGATCTGATACAAAGTCAGAGTCAGAGTAACAAGATGACAACAATGACAAAAATGAAATGACAAATGTCACAATAAAATACTATGGAATCCTAAACTACTAGGTGTGAACAACAGCTAGCTGGGATAGCTAGATCACAAGAGATCCAGCATCGGTCGCTTGCGGATCTCATCAATGTCCTCCATGGTCAGTAGTCTAACCGGGCGTCGTGCATGTCGAGCCAAAGTGATCCGAATCCTCTGATGCAGCCTCCGCCGATGCTGTGTAGTCCTCCGCAGTCGTGGGCGTCTGGATCTTCCCAGCTCAGTCGCTCGGTCGATCAGTGTGCCTCTGGTGTGAGACGACGAGCTCTGCTGTGGTAGTAACTCCTCCGGGTGTCCAGTGGCAGCTCTAAAGAAATTTGTGATCTGTCTTTGGGACTGGATAGCCTCTCCTCTCATCAGGCTCTCTCTGTGTCTGCGTAGCTCGAGCAAAAACAAACCCAAGCATCTCTGATCCTCATATTGCATGACTCTGGAGAATGGTCTAAAGCCCTCTCTGAACAAGCAATGGAAGCGGCCTCGTATCTCGTAGTAGACGGGGCAGTGGCATGTGTAGTGCAACTCCGTCTCAGGCTCGATGGCACACAGGGGGCATGTCCTGGCCTCTGCTGGTACTCCGCTGCATCTCCCAGTCTCGATCCGCAGCTGGTGTGAAGATGTACGTATGTGGCCGATAGCACATCGTATCCCATGAGACAAGTGGGTGTCCATGTATCTCGGCCTCGTCACAAAGCCATCAACCGTAAGCTGGAGGAGATGCTCTCTGTAGAAAGCCATCTTCGTGCCCAGCTCCTGTGCTGGCTGTATCCATGTCCTCCTGTTGTCTAGCTGAGTCAAGTCCTGGCGGATGAGCCTGGTGATCTCGGATTGTGTAAGAGTCAGAGAGGGTGCATCCAGTGAGTACTGGAAGGGAGGCAATCTGTCTATGCTGAACCCATGCGCCTGAAACCATGATGTCATCTCCCCATACCAGCATGCTGTATCTCCTTGCATGGCTAACTGTTGAGAGGACTCAAGTGCAAGGCGGGCATGTCTGTCTCTGGGAAGTTCCCCACATGCGGTGTATGAAGGAGACCGATCTGGTGAGC